>NW_024718961.1:0-75214 GCF_018991925.1 Homarus americanus | reverse complement strand
AACACCCACCACACATACTGCCGCCCTGGTCCTTTTGCTGTCGCCCTTTGTTCAGCACCCTGCATACTGTCGCCAACACCCACCGCTGCTGCATGCTGGTCGCTTGCCCACCACGCATGTGTCGCCTGGTCAGCACCACGCTGCTGCCATGCTGGTCAACGCCCACGCATGCTGTCATGCAGTTTAACCCTGCATTAACGTCGTACTGGTTGGCCCACCACGTATGCTGGTGGCCATGATCCCAGCACCACCACCATGCCCGTCATTGCTGGTCAGGCCACCCACCACACATCTGCTGTCATCCCAACGCCCACCACACCTGCATGCTGGTCAACCACATACTGTCCTTACTTTCGTCCAACACCCCACCACACCTGTCCTCACTGGCCCAACACCTTCCTGCATGCTGCGCCTTACTGTTGCTTCCCACATACTGTCTTACTGGTAACACCCACCACACATGCTGTCCTTGCGTCAACACCCACCACGCATGCTGTCACCAGTCCAGCACCCACCACATGTACTGTCATGCTGGTCAACACCACCACACATGCTGTCATGCTGGTCCAGCACCCACCACACGCTGCTGTCGCCTGGTCAGCACCCACCACGCATGCTGCTGCCTCACTGGTCCAGCGCACCACGCATGCTGTCTCGTATTGCTGTTTGTTGCGCCGCACGTCAACAATCTTGCTGGTCCCACCCACCACACATGCTGTCCTTGCTGGTCAGCACCCACCACACACATACTGCCCTTGGTCCAGCACCCCTACTGTCACTGGCTTGGCTTTCCCTACACATGTCCTTGCTGTCCCTTTACCCACCACTGTCCTTCTGTTCCTTGCCCACCACCTACCTGTCTTAGTCCTTTTCCACATACTGTCTCTGGTAGCCACCCACCACATCTGTCCTTATAGTCCTTTACATACATCGCCTGTCCAACACCCCACACATACTGTCTTCCTGTCCAACACCACCTCTGTCATATTTGGCCTGCATGTCCTTGCTGGTCCTTGCCACACATGCTGTCCTTATAGTGTGCTTGCCACCACACATGCACATCATGCTGGTCAGCACACCACACATGCGCAATCATGCTGGTCGGCCACCCTGCGTTCTGTCATGCTGGTCCTTTACCCCTACACACATCTGTCCTTATTCCCTTTTCCACCACCTCTGTCCTTACTATTTAACACCCCACACATGCTGCTTATGCTGAGCCTTTCCCATACCTCACTGTTCCTTACCCACCCACCCTTCTGTCCTTCTTTATTTTAACACCCACCACACATACTGTCTGCAATCCTTCCTACACATACTGTCATGCTGTTGTTACCCACCACATGCTGTCCTTACTGGTCCAACACCACCACCTGTCATGCATTCAGCACCCACCACACATCTGCTGTATCGCCCCACTGTTGCCACCACCACACATGCTGTCCTCACTGGTCGCTTGCCCACCACGCCTGCCCGCTGCTGGTCGCTTCCCACATGCTGCCTCGCCAGTCCAGCACCACGCCTGCTGCTCACTGGTCAGCACCCACCACGCATGCTGTCGCTCCACTGGTCATTGCCCGCCACGCATCTGCTGCCTCTGCTGGTCGACACTGCACCACGTGCAATCATGCCTGGTCCAACACCCCACCACTGTCCTTACTGGTCAGCTTTTCCCACCACATCTGTCCTCACTGGTCCAACCTCCACCACATCTTTGTCCTTCTTCAGTCCCATTTACCCACCACACATCTGTCTCACTGGTCCAACACCCACTGTCATGCTGTTATTACCCACCACATACTGTCCTTGTCCCTTCCCACCTTTTTGTCATACACAGTCCTTCCCTACACATACTGTCATGCTGGTCCTTTTCCCACCACACACTACTGTCTTGCTGGTCCTTGCCCACACATCTGTCTCACTGTCCTTACCACACATACTGTCATGCAGTGTCAACACCCTACACATACTGTCACTTGGTCCTTTACCACACATACTGTCTTACTGGTCAGCCCACCACACATACTGTCATGCTGGTCAGCTTCCCACCACCATGCTGTCATGCTGGTCGGCACCCACCATGCTGTCATGCTGGTCGCCACCACCACATGTCTTTGTCTGCTGGTCCCAACACCCACCATGCTGTCCTCACAATTCCCACCACACATACTGCCACTCACTGGTCAACACCCACACCACACACACATGCTGTCCTCGCTGACCTTCCACCACCTACCTGCCTTACTGGTCCAGCACCCTACATGCCTGTCCTTTTCAATTGCTTCTTACCACACACATGCTGTCGCCACGTCCTTCCCACCACACCTGCTGTCATGCAATCCTTCTACCACCCCTACTGTCCTTGCCAACACCCACCACACATGCTGCCGCTTGCAGGCCCAACACCCACCACGCCTGCGCAGCCGCCCACCAGTCCAGCCTTCCCACCTGCTGTCGCCCCACTGATCGCTTCCCACCACGCCTGCTCGCGGTCAGCACCGCCACGCCTGTCACTCACTGTTTAACGCCACCACACCTGCGCCACTGGTCAGCACCCACCGCGCATGCTGTCGCCTGGTCCAGCATTACCACGCACATGCTGTCGCCCGCTGGTCAGCACCACCACCTCTCACTGTACATGCCTGGTCCAACACCCACCACACACGTGCTGTCCTTCAATCCCACCCACCACACATGCTGGCTCACCCACTGTTTGTACCTACACATGCTGTCCTCACTGGTCAACACCCACCACACACATGCTGTCCTTACTGTGTCCAACACCCACCACCTACTGTCATGCTAGTCCAACACCCACCACACATACTGTCCTTACTCGTCCAGCTTGCCCACACGCATGCATCCTGGTCAACACCCACCACACACATACTGTCATACTGGTAACCGCCCTGCATACTGTCCTCACTGGTCAACACCACACATGCTGTCTTGTAGTCGCCACCACGCCTGCCTTGTAGTCAGCACCCACCACACATACTGTCATGCTGGTCAGCACCCACCGCATACAGTATGCCTGATCCCAGCACCACCACGCCCTGCCAGCACATGCTGGTCGGCCGCCCGCATCCAGTCATTGCTGGTCAATTTTCCCACCACACATGCTGTGTGCTGGTCCAGCACCCACCACATGCTACATCCTTGCTGATCCTTCCACACCTCTGCTTCCTCACTGATCAACACCCACCACACATCCTGTCCTTCTGTCCCTTCCCACACATACTGTCATGCAATCCAACACCCCACACATCTTTTTGTCGCCTGGTCCAACACCACACATAATGTCCTTAGTCCAGCACCCACCACATGCATCCTTCAATCCTTTACCACATATGCTCTCTTGCCTGGCTTTCTTCCTACATCTGTCCTTGCTAGTCTGTACCCAGCACACATACTACTGTCATACTGGCTAACACTTACACACATGCTGTCATTGCTAGTCAACACCCTGCACACATGCCTCAATCATGCAGTATTTACCCTGCACGCGCTGTCCTCACTTTCGTGCAACGCCACCACGCATGCAGCCACCACCCGTCATGCTAGTCAACACTGCCACACACTGTCCTTCTGATCCCAGCACCCACCACACATGCATGCTCACTGGTCCAACACCACCACATCTGCTGTCATACTGGCCAACACCACCACATGCTGTCCTCCTGTAACACCCACACATACTGTCATACTATTTAACCTCATCTGTCCTCACTGGTCCAACACCCACCACACATACTGTCATACTGGTCAACACCCATCACATACTGTCCTTACTGGTCCCTTTTTACCACACATCTTTATTACTGGTCCAACACCTGCCTCTGTCTTGTCCTTACCCACACACACATGCTGCTGTCATGCTAGTCCCTTGCCTACACACCTTGCTGCTTGTGCTGGTCCAACACCCACCACACCATGCTGTGTGCTGGTCAACCACACATGCCATGTGGTCCCAGCACCCTGTCTCAATCCTTTAGTCAACACCCACCACACATCACTGCCATCCTGCTTCCAGCACCCCACCATGCTGTCATGCTGGTCCCACCACCTGTCTGTCTTACTGATCCCAGCTTGCCCACACACTGCTGTCTTACTGATCCCTTCCCTCCCACATACTGTCCTTGTAGTCCAACACCCACACATACTGTCCTCCACACCCACCACACATGCTGTCCCTTGGCCCAACACCCACCACACACTGTCCTTGCTGAGCCAACACCACCACACATACTGTCCTTACCAATTCCTTTACCACACATACTGTCCTTGCTAGTCAGCACCCACACCTACTGTCCTTACGTCCTTTACACATACTGTCCTTGTCCCTTTGCCCACCACACATACTGCCCATGCTGGTCAACTGCCACCACACATGCTGTCCTTGCTGGTCCAACCACGTGCTGTACATGCTGATTGACACCACACACATGCTGTCATGCTGGTCACACCCTGCATGCTGTGTGCACAGTCAACGCCACCACATGCTGTATTGCAGTCCTCTGTCCTTACTGGTCCAACACCCACCACACATACTGTCCTTCAGTCCTTTTCCACTCACATCTGTCATGCTAGTCAACACCACATACATCCTCCTTTGTTAACACCCACCACACATCTTTGCCCTTGCCTGTTCCTTTACCCACCACACACATCTGTCTCCTGTCCAGCACCACCTTCTTCCTCACTGTCCCAGCTTTTACCGCACCTTCTGTCCTCACTGGTCCAGCACCACCTGCTGTCCTCATGGTCAGCACCTGCACATGCCTGTCTCACTGGTCAACACGCCACCACACATGCTGTCGCCCACCAGCCAGCACCCACCACCTCTCTCTGGCGCGTTATTTACCCACCACACCTGTCGCCTGGTCCAGCCACCACGCATGCGCGCGGTCGACCCACCACGCCTTGTCTTCCCACCACACATGCTGTCATGCCCTGGTCCCAGCTTGCACACCTGTCCTTGCTGGTCGCTTCCCACCACACATGTCTGCGCCCACTGTTCAGCACCCACCACACACATGCCTGCTGTCGCCTGTTCAACACCCACATCACACACGCCTGGCCAACACCCACACATCCACCTGTCCTTGGCCCCACACATACTTGTCCTTACTGTTCCTTTACACATACTGTCCTTGGTCAACACCCCTACACACATACTGTCCTTACTGGTCTGTCATACTGGTACACCTACTGCCCTTATTCAGCCTGGGCCACATGCACTGTCCTTATAGTCCAGCACCCACCACACATCTGCTGTCTGCTGTTTAACTTACCGCACATGCTGTACATGCCAGCACCCACCTGCATGCTGTCGTATAGTCGGCGCCACCACACATGCTGTCATGCTGAGTCCAGCACCACATCTGTCCTCGCAGTCCTTTACCCACCACACATCTGTCATTACTGGTCAACACCCACCACATGCATGTCCTTGCCAGTCCAACACCCACCACACATACTGTCCTTGCTGTTCCAACACCCACCACATCTGCCCTCCACGCACAATTCCAACACCACCACACACATCTTTTCCTGTCACCCCTTTATTTACCGCCACACATCTGTCCTTACTGTTCCTTTTTACCACACATACTGTCATACTGTTCCTTCCCACTCTGCCTTGTTGGCTTCCCACCACCTGTCATGCTGTTAACACCCACACATGCTGTCTGCTGGTCAGCACCCACCACATGCTGTCATGCTGGTCCCGCTCCCACCTCTGTCATTACTGGTCAGCGCCTGCAGCGCTGTCACTCATGTTCGGCACCCGCCACCATGCTGTCATGCCTGGTCGCGCCCGCCGCGCGTGCTGATCGTACTGGTCAACACCACCACACATGCAATCATGTGCTTCCCACCTCTGTCCTTGCATTTAACACCACCACATCTGTCCTTGTGGTCAGCACCCTACACATGCTGTCTTAGTCCAACACCCACATCCTTGCTGTCCCATACCCACCACATGCTGTCCTTGCTAGTCCCTTTTACACATACTGTCCTTACTCATACTGTCTTGCACAATCCAACACACCACACGCCTGCCCTCACTGGTCCCAGCACCCACCACACATGCTGTCATACTGGTCCAACACCCACCACACATACTGTCATACTGGTCCAACACCCACCACACATACTGCCCTCACTGGTCCAGCACCCACACATACTGTCCTCACTGGTCCAACACCCACATACCTGCCTCACTGGTCCAACACCCACCACACATACTGTCCTTACTGGTCCAACACCCACCACACATACTGTCCTTACTGGTCCACACCCACCACACACATACTGTCTCACTGTTCAACACCCACCACACACATACTGTCCTTACTGGTCAACACCCACCACACATACTGTCCTTACTGGTCCACCACCCACACACATACTGTCCTGGTCCAACACCCACCACACATACTGTCCTCACTGTGCCCCCACATACTGTCCTCTGGTCCAACACCCACCACACATACTGTCCTCACTGGTCCAACACCCACCACACACTACTGTCCTCACTGGTCCAACACCCACCACATCTGTCATATGGTCCAACACCCACCACACATACTGTCCTTACTGGTCCAACACCCACCACACCTACTGTCCTCACTGGTCCAACACCACCACACATACTGTGTCATACTGGTCCAACACCCACCACACATACTGTCCTTACTGGTCAACACCCACACACATACTGTCCTCACTGGTCCAACACCCACCACACATACTGTCTTACTGGTCCCTTACCACCACACATACTGTCCTCACTGGTCCAACACCCACCACACATACTTACACTGGTCCCAACACCCACCACAGCCTACCGTCCTCCTGGTCCCACCCACCACACATACTGTCATACTGGTCCCAGCACCCACCACACATACTGTCTCCCAGGTCCAGCACCCACACCACGCCTGTCCTTGCTGGTCAACACCCACCACATACTGTCCTTACGGTCCAGCACCCACCCTACGCCCTACTGGTCCAGCACCCACCACACATACTGTCCACTGGTCCAACACCACCACACCCCACTGTCATACTGGTCCAACACCCACCACACATACTGTCCTCACTGGTCCACACCCACCACACACATACTGTCCTCACTGGTCCAACACCACCACACATACTGTCCTTACTGGTCCAGCACCCACCACACATACTGTCCCTGGTCCAACACCCACCACACACATGCTCATACTGGTCCAACACCACCACACACATGCACTCTGCTACTGGTCCAACACCCACCACACATACTGTCATACTGGTCCAACACCCACCACACATACTGTCATACTGGTTCCAACACCCACCCACACATGCTGTCCTTACTGGTCCAACACCCACCACACATACTGCCCGCCACTGGTCCAACACCCACCACACATACTGTCCCTACTGGCCCAACACCCACACATACTGTCCTCCTGGTCCAGCACCCACCACACCTGCCTCACTGGTTCAACACCACCACACATACTGTATACTGGTCCAACACCCACCACATACTGCCCATACTGGTCCCACTTCCCACCACATACTGTCCTCTGGTCCAACACCCACCACATACTGCCATACTGGTCCAACACCCACACATACTGTCCCCACTGGTCCAACACCCACCACACATACTGTCCTACTGGTCCAACACCCACCACACATACTGTCCCCACTGGTCAACACCCACCACACACATACTGTCCTTACTGGTCCAACACCCACCACACACTGTCTCACTGGCCCCAGCACACACCCACACATACTGTCTCCACTGGTCCAACACCCACCACACACATACTGTCTGCTTGGTTCAACACCCACCACACATACTGTCGCCTGTTCAACACCACCACATACTGTCTCCTGGTCCCTTCACCACATACTGTCATGCTGGTCCAGCACCCACCACACACTGTCGCCTGGTCCAACACCCACCACACATACTGTCCTACTGGTCCAGCACCCACCACACATACTGCCTCACTGGTCCACACACACCACACATACCTTTCCTCACTGGTCCACACCCACCACACCTACTGTCCTTACAGTCCAACACCACCACACACATACTGTCCTCCCACTGTTGCTTCCCACCACACATACTGTCATACTGGTCAACACCCACCACACCTGCCCTCACTGGTCCCACCACCACCACACACATACTGCCCTCACTGGTCCAACACCACCACACATACTGCCCTTACTGATTCCCAACACCCACCACACATACTGTCCTCCTTGGTCCAGCACCCACCACATACTGTCGCCTGGTCACTTCCCACCTACTGCCTTACTGGTCCAACACCCACCACACATACTGTCCTCACTGGTCCACCCACCCCACCACACATACTGTCCTTACTGGTCCCAACACCCACCACATACTGTCTTCACGGTCCCAACACCCACCACAATACTGTCATACTGGCCCCAACACCCACCACACATACTGCTCCTCACTATGCCTGCCACCACACATACTGTCCTTACTGGTCCAGCACCCACACCACACATACTGTCCTTACTGGTCCAGCACACCACCTGCCCTTACTGGTCCAACACCCTACACGCCTGTCCTTACTGGTCCAACACCCACCACACATACTGTGTCCCCACTGGTCCAGCACCCACCACACACTGCTGTCCTTACTGGTCCAACACCCACCACATACTGTCCTTACTGGTCCAACACACCACACATACTGTCATACTGAGTTAAACACACCACACATACTGTCCTTACTGGCCCAACACCCACCACACATACTGTCCCCCACTGGTCCAACACCCACCACACATCACACTGCCTCACTGGTCCAACACCCACCCACATACTGTCATACTGGTCCAACACCCACCACACATACTGTCCCCTGGTCCAACACCCACACACATACTGTCTCACTGGTCCAACACCACCACACATACTGTCGCCCACTGGTCCCAACACCCACCACACATACTGTCCTCACTGGTCCAACACCCACCACACATACTGTCCTCACTGGTCCAACACCCACCACACACACATACTGTGTCCCCCACTGGTCCCTACCCACCACACATACTGCCTCACTGGTCCCTTGCCCACCACACGCCTGTCCTCACTGGTCCAGCACCCACCACACATGCACAATGTCACTGTTAACCCACCCACCATACTGTCATACTGGTCCAACACCCACCACACATACTGTCTTACTGGTCCAACACCACCACACATACTGTCCCCCACTGGTCCAACACCCACCACACATACTGTCGCCTCACTGGTCACTTACCCACCACGCTACTGTCCTTACTGGTCCAACACCCACCACACATACTGTCCCCACTGTTCAACACCCACCACACATACTGTCCTTACTGGCCCAGCACCCACCACACATACTGTCATACTGGTCCAGCACCCACCACACACATGCAGCCTCCCTTAGTCCAGCACCCACCACACACACATACTGTCCTTACTGGTCCAACACCACCACACATCTACTGTCCTTACTGGTCCAGCTACCCACCACACACTGTCCTCACTGGTCCAGCACCCCACCACACATACTGTCCTTGCCTGGTCAGCACCCACCACACCTGCTGTCATGCTGGTCCAGCACCCACCACATACTGTCATGCTGGTCCAGCACCCACCACACATACTGTCACTTACTGGTCCAACACCCACCACACTACTGTCCTTGCTGGTCCAGCACACCACACATACTGTCCTTACTGGTCCAACACCACCACACATACTGTCACTTTGGTCAACACCCACCACACATACTGTCCTTACTGGTCCAGCACCCACCACATACTGTCCTTGCTGGTCCAGCACCCACCACACCTACTGCCTCACTGGTCCCACCCACCACCTACTGCCTCACTGGTCCCTTCACCACACCTACTGCCTCACTGGTCAACACCCACCAACCTACTGCCTCACTGGTCCCAACACCCCACCACCTACTGCCCTCACTGGTCCAACACCACCACCTACTGCCCTCACTTTCCAACACCCACCACACCTGCTGCCCTCCTGGTCCAGCACCCACCACACGCTAAAAAAGACGTCAACCATCTTAAATTTATCACGTCTCTTTTAAAACTCTATTGTTCACATAATTTTCAAAATTTTTTCATTGTTTTCAGAATCTCATGAAAAATATCCCCAGCTTAATACACCAGATAATTAACATACCCTTGATAACCTAACCTAACCTAGGAGGTATCTCTGAAGCTGTCCAGTCGCCAGTGATTATTAAAACAATACACATATACAAATGACAAAACTAATAAACCATATAAAATCCCATGTTATAATAAAACTATGAATAACAATGCAAATTATCATACTCATAATTAACAAAGTCCAAGTATTAACTATCTTACTAGGTATATTATCTCTCTGTAGTTAAATAATCAATACTCAAAAGTTAATTTATAATATTGAAAATTAATATATCTACTCAGAAATTACCTTGTAAGCATTAACCTTCTTAATCTATCGACTTAAGAATTTAGTACAATTTTCAATATTTTATTTTAACCATAGTGCTCAAAATTACTTCATATTACTTTGAAAACAAGTAATTTACTCAGAATTGTTGTCATGCTCATTCGCCACGTTATCGAGATCAGGAAGTTTATCATTTTTCACAATGGGTTAGATTAACAAACTAACGTTAAATCCTGGATTAAATAGACAAATTTTTTTTTTAATGTAATAAAACTAAACCCGGTTCTGTATCTCATTTTTGTTTAACCTCGACGGGATCCAACTGGTGGTCGATAGATTAAGTGAACCTGAGTTGACTTTGATGTAAAACACAAGTGATTAATACATTGAGTCCCTTTTTTTTACAAAGGCTTACCATCAGTGTGTGTGTGAGGGGATATTTACCCCCTCCCCCTTCTCTTCTCTCTATCATTTCTCTGGCGCACGCACGCACGCTAACTCTCAGTTTAGGGTTTATAGTTTATGCCGGTCGGGTACAAACGGCTTTACACTCTCATGTTGTCATGTAATCAAACCTGTTTATACGACCAGGTAAACACAAAGTCCAACTGTATTGTGATAATTAGTTACCTGAGGTGAATCTACTTAGCGTAATCTGTCCGTCTGTCTGTCTGCCAGTTCCCTTTATAAGCTAGGAAATATCACAAACTTAACACATGCCTACCTATACAGTATATATTGCATCTATCGTGTTTATTTTTTTCTTCTAAATAACGCAAAACGTTTTATTCTATTTAAAACATTTTTTTCTTTTTACTGAGAGCAGAATGCCATTATAGGATTTAATTATATTTGCAATAATCCAAAGGCAAATGGACTTGTTAATTAAGCTTGTTAATATATTTGTGAGCGCTTTACCATGCATGTGTTAACTGTGTCACCCCGTGTTGAGTTATGGTACTGCACAGTAAGTGTTATAACCTAACCTAACCTAACCTAACCACAGTTTAAAGGGTTATATAAGGTGGTCACTTTTAGCCCGACATTTTTTGGAACAGGTGTGTGTGTGTGTGTGTTCATTTTGTTTCTTGTGTTATCTGGTTAATACAGCCTGAGAATAATTATGGTGCCATTTTCTCCCTAAAGTAACATTAAGGGAACATAACTATTGAAGGTCGAGTCTTATTGTAATCTTGACGTCATATTGTCAATAGAGTTAAGTGAACACCTCCAGTATAGTCTCTGTATAGTTTTGCTGTCATTTTGTCTTGACTGGGACTAGGTAAGTGTATCTCTTACATACATAATGTACAGTAGTTTTAACACCATTTTGTTTTGGTTGCTACTAAGTAAACAACGACCACAACTGATAAATACACATAAACAAAACAAAAACAAACAAATATTTTAAGTTCATTACTGGGCCGTTGTACAAGTTGGCAATTAACGAAAACTTCACCAGTTTGCACCAGAGACCATACCCTCAACAGTAACATATGTGGTAATTGCAATGGACGTTGTTAGGTGAAAGACATTGCAGTTTCTCTTCGTACACGCTTTTATTTGTATTGTTTGGCAAATAATAAAAACATTTAGATGGAAGGAAACTTGTTTAAAGCAGAGAAAAATCACAAAGTGAGCTACTGTTGGCCTTGGTGGTGGTCCGACACACCCAGTCCTAAACACAAATAGTAATGCTGATGTTTTGTACACATGATACGCCTCACAACCAACCTTGGTCTATTGTGGGCTTTGTACTGTAACTCTAATACAGATGAAGTTAAAGCACTGATGGTTGTTAAAGTTTAATCCCTTAAAGTGAGCTTTGTAACACAGTCAAATTCCTGAGACTGGTCGTCTTATAACTATGTAACAATTACACTGAACGTGAGGTAAGATAATACAGTAATTTAATGTATATTTGATAATGCCAGTGTTTATATACTTGATATAAGTTCACATTGGTTAAAAATTTATTACAATTTACCACAACTATGATGTAATTTTTGTGATATTGATCTTATAGAATTATTTACGTCCTGGGGCCTATTAGTTATCCCTTTCCATTCAGTTATATATGTTATTTATTATTTATTTAATAAACACACACACACACGCTCTCTCTCTCTCTCTCTCTCTCTATCTCTCTCTCTCTCTCTCTCTCTCTCTCTCTCTCTCGCATATGCTGTATCCTTCATGTATAAAGGTGGTTCACGGAGCTGAAATACACTAATGGCAATTAACTAATTCAACAATATCTACCCATCGTTCTGTACACATGTTGTATTTTTTTGTTCAATTATGTCCGTAAATGTTGGTAATTGTACATAAATGCCACCTGCTCCCCACTGTTCCCCATATTAATGAGGCTACACTGAAGTGATTATGAAAATACTAATGACTTGGAAATGAGGTTTTTATCGTTTCAATTGGCATGGCTTCTGGCAGGGTCAACCTGTCCTTGACCACTCCCCCACTCCCCACCAAGCGTAGGTCAAACACTAATGTTACAGCCCTGTTTATGTTTCCTGTCCTTTCTTTGAGATTAATATTTTTGTCAGAGGAAGTGTGAGCATCTTGTCTGCCCAGTGTTAATGTAGTTGTCTTATTAAGTATTCGTGTGTGTGTGTGCGTGTAATAATAATAATAATAAACGGTTTATTAATAGAGTTGCAGCCGGTGGCTGAAAATATACAGACTTACATTAGATTTAGACATAATGATATAATATGCATTGAATACATTTGCAGGGCTGTGCAGTACATAAATCAGGAGTTGTTTATTATTTTAACAATAGATGGGATTGTGCTGTTCTTATATCTATCGGTGCTGGCTCTTATGGGCTGAATTTTGTTGTAGTGGCGGACTGCGCGAGTTGGGTGGGGGGCTGCAGGTGGCAGGAGGTCGCGATGGCGAGGGTGGTGCAGTAGTCCACGGCCAAACCTTTCCAGTGCTTGGTGGTGGAGGTCACTGAGGGATGGCATTTCCAGGGTGGAGAGAGCGTTGGTGTAGCCGGAGTATTCTGCGCCGAGCATGATTCTGCAGGCCCTTTTCTGTACCTTCTCTAGCTGACGTTGTTGGGTGGAATTGAGAGAAGACGACCAGGCTGGTGACGGCGTGTGTGTGTGTGTCAATTAAATAAATAATAAATAACATATATAACTTACATGTGTGTCATGCAAGTGGCGACCTGTTGTGTAATGGTCAGCATACTCGCCTCCCAGGTATGCGGACCCGGGTTCGACCCCAGGCAGGGTGAAACTATGGGCAAGTTTCTTTACGCCATTTGCCTCTGTCTACCCAGCAGCAATTGGGAACCTGGATGTTAATCGATATGCGGATCGTGTTCCGGGGTAATGATTAGCCAGTGCAGTTAGCGAGTTGTCCGGTCTTCTCGGACTATTCCTTGACACTGGGTCACGCAGCTCGTTAATTCAGGGTGGCCCTTGGGCCGGCCATCCTCGTCACACGAGGGTTAACCATTAATATATATATATATATATATATATATATATATATATATATATATATATATATATATATATATATATATATATATATATATATATATATATATATATATATATATATATATATATATATATATATTTTTTTTTTTTTTTTTTGTATCCATGTATGTATCTGCATCCGTGTGTGTGTATATAACATGTACTGTACGTGCGGTTGTAACTAATTGATTCCCTATGTGTACGAATTATGAAAGTAGGTTTGTGTGTATGATGGCTAGGTTAGATTATTAGATTCAGTTAGGTTAGCTTAGCTTAAGTTACGTTAGTGTAACTTATGTTATTTAAAGTTAGTTTAGGTTATGTTAGGTTAGTGTAGGTTAGATTACTTAAGGTTAGGTTATGTTATTCGAGGATAGGTTAGTTAAGGTTATTCTAGATTAGGTTCGGTTAGGTCAAATTCGGTTAGATTAGGTTAGTTAAAGTTAGGTTAGGTAAAGTTAGGTTAGGTCAGGTTAGGTTGGTTAAAGTTACGTTAGGTTAAGTTAGGTTAGTGTACGTTAGGTTAGTTAAGGTTTTTTAGGTTAGGTTAGGCTAGGTTAGGTTAGATTTCCTGTAATATAACTGAAGAACATTGGTGAATATCGTGTCTTGGTTAGCGTAAAAAAGATGTGCAAGTTGTATAGGATTTTTGGGTCTTGAAGTAATAGTGGTACCCCCCCCCCCCCGCAACGCCCTCCCAACCAGTTCCCCCTCCCCCTTTCCCTCGCTGCCGCATCATACCCATCAAAGACTTTTGGTAGTGAGGGTTTGAGTGAAGCAAATTGAAAACATCGATAAAAAGAGAATAAATGAAAAATTGTGATGTTTCTTACACACGTTTGAAGTTTGGAATGTGTTAGAGCAACTTTAAGCGTGAGTGTACTATGTGGAGTGTGTAGAATGATGTGTGTGTGTGTGTGTGTGTGTGTGTGTGTGTGGATGTGTGTACGTGTGTGTATGTGTATGTGTGTGCGGTTGAAAATACAAACAAAATCACAGATTCAAACAAAAACGAACTATACAACCTCTTATGCTCGCTGCATGGAATGTCAGTACCCTTCGGGATACTGGCACTAATGAACGTTCTGAAAGAAGAACTGCCCTTGTGGCAAAAGTGCTGGCTAGGTATAACATCGACATAGCAGCCATTAGTGAGTCCCAGCTCCCAGACGAGGGTCGACTCACAGAACGGGGGCCTGGCTATATCTTCTTCTTGAAGGGTAACCCTGCTGAGGGGAGAAACCACATTTATGGAGTTGGCTTGCCATTCGCCAATCCACCCTACATAGGCTAATTGAAAGGCCTGTTGGGATCAACGAGCGCCTAATGACGCTCCGAGTCCCACTGAATCACTCACGTCATGCCTTCTCCATCAGTGGTTAAGCCCCAACACTGGATGCAGAGGATGACATCAAAGAAGCCTTTTACGTCGACCTTCACAGAGTGCTAACCTCTCTCCGCAGAGAAGATTAGGTTGTGCCCGTAGGTAACTTCAATGCCAGAGTTAGAAGAGATGATGACATATGGCAGGAAACCATAGGGAGAAATGGAGTAGGCAAGTGTAATCCCAATGGCCTACTCCTCAACAAGTGTGCAACACACAAACTCTCTATCACAAATACCTTGTTTGGGCAGGCCGACAAGTTCAAGGATTCGTAGCAACACCCACGATCCGAACATGGCATCTCATTACTACATCATTGACAGAGAAAGAGATCGCCGAGACGTCCTCATCACCCGAGCCATACATGGCTCGTCAGCGCCAAACTCTTACTTCAAGTCGACCCAAAACGGTGAAGGCAACAAGCCTCCATAAAAAGTTTTAACACTAAGAGTTTGGAGGATCCAGCGGCAGCACGTGCTTTCTGAGAGCAGCTCGAACGAAAGCTGATAAACAACCTGACGACAAGCAACCTAAATCCCAGTGCCGAATGGGATATTCTCGACACTGTCATGACAAAAACCTCGGACAAAAGCTGATACCTTCCACAAGAAGGAAATGGAGGCCCAGCGCGAAATTCGCAATCAAAGGAACGAACGGTTGCAAAATAATGCATATAAAAAGTAAAAACTTACAGATCAACACAAGCTGCAAAAATTTTTCAATTCCATTAAAACCTTTTATGGGCCAATAACTCATGGCGCAGCACCCCCTCATTCATCCGACGGTAACTCCCTATTTAAAGCCAAAGGAGGTATCATTCAATGCTGAAAAGAGAAATACCACTCGCTGCTTACCTTGAAAGACCGATGTGGATGTCCTGACTAACCAACAGGTCCCTCAGCCCCCAGAGCTTACCCACCTCAGCTATCCTTCATCCCTGGATTAAATAGCTACTGCCCTCAAGCAGATGAAAAATAACAAACCCTCAAAGCCTTATGGAATCCCAGCCGAGGTATATAAAGTAGGACCTCTGCTCACCAGACGTCTCGAATCTCTCCAGGAGAGTATATGAGAGACCGGTCAGACTGTGGCAACGACTGCGGATCTCGCTGCTGTTTGTAGCTGGCAAGATTATCGCCCGAGTCCTCCTAGACAGATTTCTTCCTGAGGCTGACAACTTCCTCCCAGAATGTCACTGTGGTTTGAGACCATCACAAGGCTCCACTGACATGATCTTTGCTGCCCACCAGATACAGGAAAAGTGCAGAGAACAGCGTCGTGACCTGTACATGGCCTTCATCGACCTGACTAAGGCCTTCTCCTCGGTCAACAGGGAAGCCCTCTGGTTAACCCTCAGCAGTTTTGGCTGCCCACCAAGATTCATCTCCATCGTGAGGCAACTCCACGATGGCGTGAACGGCAGTGACCTGTACAACGGCACCCAGTCTGAGTCCATTCCCCTCCAAACGGGGGCAAAACAAGGATTATGTACTGGCAACAATTTTCTTTTCCATTTTCTTGGCTGCTTTCCTTACTCGTGCCAATGCCCATTCAGCCTGCGGGTGGACATCGAGTACCGGATGAAGGATCTTTTCAACATAAGACGACTACAGGCAGGGACAAAGGTATCGGCAGCTTCCATTACTGAACTTCATATGCAGGCGACCTCACCCTTGTCACTTACACCGAACACGACCTAAAGGAGATCCTGAACACTTATATAGATGCACACTTCGGCCTCTAGGTGAATGTACATAAGACTCAGATTCTCTTTCAGCCTGCTTCTGGTTCAGCCACACCTCCACCATCCATCCCTCTCAACGGTACTACCCTCACTGATGTTTCCCTCTTTCATTATCTCGGCTCCCACTTGTCCACCACCGCGGTCATCGATGAAGAGATTCAGCATCTCAAACCTTTGGCAGACTCTGTGCTCCGTACTCGAGCAAAGGTCCTCCCCACCCTGCTATATGGCAGCGTGACATGGGTCACATACAGGAGACACCTCAAGGCACTTGAAATCTTTCACCAACGTAGTCTACGCTGCATCCCCCCAGTTCGCTGGGAAGACAAGAGAACAAATGTTAATACTCTCGTTGACACCAACTGTAAGAGTATCGAGGCTACCATTATCCATGAACAACTACATTGGAATGTTGATGTTACCCGCATGGACGACAGTATACTACTAAAGCAGCTACTTTACAGTCACCTAACGAATAGTAAACGTAACGCTGGCGGGCAACTGAAGAGGTATAAGGATAGTGTTAAGACAAACCTGAAAAAGTGCTAAGTCGACCCCGTCACCTGGGAGACGATTATTCCACACCGTAACGCTTGGAGGAGCACCCCATGAAAAGGAATCAATACTTTTGCGTTAGCCCGACTGCATACCGAGGCAGATAAGCGCCAACGCTAGAAAGAGGCTGACGCCGCCTCTCTCGCACTAGATGTAGCCCCCCTACATGTGCAATATACGTGAACGACCCTACCAGTCCCGTATCAGCCTCTTTTGTTACCTTTAAACTCACCAACGAAGGTTACATCCCTAATAACTCATATCATTGTGTCATAGGTGAATGATCGTCATACTCGGTTCCGAGTGACAGCAAAGTATTAATAGTAGTACAGGTATGAGTGTGTGGTGTGTGTGTGTGTACAGGTATAAATGTGTGGGGTGTGTGTTCAAGATATGAGTGTGTGTACAGTTATTAATGAAATTTTGTTACAAACTGTTTTCCACTAAACACACACACACACACACACACACACACACACCCACATATACACACATTCTTCTATGATACTGTTGAATGTTAGCAATGTACCATGTTACGAGCTGGGGATTTAGAATATAGTTAAAAGTCTACCCAGATCCCAACAGGTAACAACAATAAAAAAACAAAGACAATCGGACTATAAAAAGGTAGACAAAGGATGAGAGTTTTTGTTGTGTATAATAAAGTACCATAAGTCCCTTAACAAAATATTCAGCTTTCTATAATTTACCCTTAACCATACTTAACCTAAACATTAACAGTATATACATATTTATACAACATACAATAATTTGAAGCAAGGTGGACGTGGGAAGGCAATATAAGATTACAAATACTTAAGTGCGGAGCTGAGATGGCTGACGAGTAAGGCTGAGTATTGTAGAAGACGGTACGTAGTCACTGTGCCGTAGGTTTCCAGGATAGGTGATCCTGTGGTCACTTCCCAGAGTGAACTGCACTCTCCTCGAACTGGAGCTGACAAAGAAGACTTTGAGGAGGTGACGCAACAACCAGGATATGGAGAAGGAAACCCGGGAGTGTTAACCAAGACGAGTCATACTCGTGTTTCGTCCCTAGATGGCGTTGCTCGTGGTGCTGGGTAGGTAGATCAAGACAATAGATGGCGTGGTTCGTAGTGCTGGGTAGGTAGATCATGACAATTGGTGGCGGGGTTCGTAACAACCATTACACACATACAGGCAACGACACCACAATGCACTTACAAATATTTACAGATACATAGATATTTATCTGGTAAAATCGTCATAAAATTTTTGGTTGCTTCAGTATGTACAGTTGTGGATAAAATGAATTCGACAGGGAGGGGGGTGGTGTTTTGGAGGGTCGCAAGTAGGTGGATACTTGACACCGTCGCTTAGAGGTGCCGGTTCAAAATCTGTGATTTTCTTTTCACACCACAAATTGATTTCTTGAGTTTAACTACGGTCTGAGGTTGGCGCAAACTACACTAACAATGAGCTGTAAATAACTCAGTGCAACAAAACCACACAAATGCCGTATACAGTTGAATGTGTGATGAAAGCTTTCACCGTCACTTCAATGCGACTCTGCCCTGTCTCCACCTACACCCGACCCTCCAAAATACCACCTTCCTCTCTGCTGAATTCCATTTATCCACAACTGTACATGCTGAAGCAACAAGAAATTTTATGATTATTTTATGAAATAAATATTTATATATCTGTCCATATCTGTACTTAAGGGGGAGCGGGAGTCGATGAATTTAAAAATGAACTCTGCAACTACTGTTGTCTCGGTCGGGTTGACAAAATCCTTCGTCCGGTATATCAAATTATCCACAATTGCACTGTACATAGACAGTGCAGGTATACACAGAGACAGTACGGGCATACAAGTAATGTACCGACAGGGCAAGTATATAAGAAGAATATACATAAATAATGCAGGAATGTACTAAGACATTAAAGGTATACAAATGAAGGTGAACAGAATGTCAACATGAGCAAGCATAGCCCGAGGAATCCGTCAAAAGACTATTTCCACTGAGGTCTTCAACTCCAAGATAGTTACTCCCAACTCTGTGATGGGAGCTGCTGGATCAATCACACAACTATGTAAACAGCTGGAAAGAATGCATACAGTGTGAGGGTTCGAATCCCGGTAGTATTTTGTGTGTGTGTGTGTGTCAGTCTTGTCATTGTGGGGATTGTGCCTTTATACAGAAGTTTTGTTGATATTGGCTCATAAATCGTGACAATGTGGATAGAAAACATACACTTATATTGTATCTTTTACTGTTATGTATAACAATGTTCAGTTATACAACACTGCCATGTATAATATTGTTTACTTACGCCACACACACTGCTACCATGTACAAATGTGTTCATTTGTACCATATACACCACTCTCATCATCATGCTGTTGTTGTTGTTGATGATGTTGTTGCTGTTGTATTGTCATTATTATAACTATTGTTAATAGTAGTAATGGTAGTAGTAGTAGTAGTAGTAGTACTTACACCAAAACTTTCTTCCACAACCGTCTCAATACACAACAGCTATCACTAAATATTAAGAAGTAAAACAAAAAGCAGAAGAATCACAACCTGAGACCAACACAGGAGCAAGACTCGGTAGTGGCAAACAACACTAAGATATTGTTATGTTGGTGGAGCGAATTATTGTTCAATTTATGACTCCATGTTATTGGTCCCCCCAAGTGTATAACTGAGGACAGGTGTAAATCTTTGGCTATTGAACAGTGTTGGCTCACCTGGTATGTTTATTAATCTTTCTGCCCCTCATCTGACAACAACGATTTCAGTGTTGCCATATTCAGTACGTGTATTTTATTTTGCTTTAACTTTTTTGGCTGTTATGTTAAAATGGGTTTGTTTTATTTTAGTTTTTGTTAAACAGCCATTTGACCTAGTATCATTGACTATCCTAAAGAGACCTGACAACTCGCCAACTGCACAGGCTAACCATTACCCCGGAACACGATTCCGAATTACTGCTGAGTACACAGAAGCACATGGCGCAAAGAAACTTGCCCATAGTTTCACCCTGCCCGAGGTTCCAATCTGGACCTAGTCGTTTGCGGGGCGAGCATGATGACCATCAAACCACAGGTCACTAAATACACATACACACACACAAACACACACACACACACACACACACTATCTCTCATACCTACCGAGCAGCAACATACACAGCAGACCATCAATATCCCCAGTAACCATCCATCGCCCTCATATACAACACTGACCATTACAACTGTCAATTGGAGAGAGAGAGAAGGAGGTATATCCATGAACGCTCTTAAGGTATAGACGACAAAGCTGCAGGGAATATATATCCACCCTTATGTGCTATATAATATGTCTGGCATCACTATATTAAGATATATAATGCTCACTGGCGCTACACTACGATCTTATTCAAATAGGGTATCGATTTTCATATAACCGTGGAGCTGACACACACACACACACACATACTTTACAGTACATAAAACAGGTACAGTGGTACACCTTTTTTTGCGAGCATTAGCCTACCCGGTCACAGGTCACTGACTCACATCGGGGCCTGCGGGCGAAAATAAAATAATAATAATAATAATAATAATAATAATAATAATAATAATAATAATAATAATAATAATAATAATAATAATAAAATAAAAAAGTTAAAATAATCAAGATTGAGAAACGATATATACAGTATGTTGTGTTGTCAATAGTAAGAGAAACATTTGAGACCCTGCAATTGTGTGTAAATGAAGCAGAAAGTCCGATCAGCAACCTGGGACTTGGTCACAATTTTTGTGATGCCATATGTCAGCAGGGTCTACCATTAGACAATACATTATCCTTCCAGTATCTTCCCAGGCGGTAGTACCTTCCTGCCTACTACCTACTACAAGTCACAACCAAATACTGTACCTTCAGTTATACACTATATATAAACCACACGGACACAAACATACACGCAGAACCTCTAAATTTCTCAGACAGTTAATCATACACAATTACAATAAAGGTAATTAATCGAACTCTTAAACCATCACCTGAGAACACAACTCATTCTTATAACTAATCTGCTATAATATAAAGAATAGGATTTTATCGACCAGGGACTTAATTAATAGTATTCACCTTAATTGCATTTGGTAAGTGCATAGTACACGTGTCCACAATACATTTTAATACACGTGTCAACTGTACATCGTAATACGCGTGTCCACTATACTGTATCATACACATTTCCATACATTATAATACACGTGTCCACTATACATAATAATACGCGTGTCCACTATACATTACTGTATAATACACATTTCCACTAAACATTATAAAACACGTGTCCATTATTCATTATAATACACGTGTCCACTATACATTTTAATATACGTGTCCACTACCCATTATAATACACGTGTCCACTGTACATTATAATACACGTGTCCACTAAACAATACAATACACGTGTCCACTATATAATACACATTCCAACTGTACATTATAATACGCATTTCCACTGACTCATTCCCAAACACACACACAGACACACGTAATTAATTCACTCATAACATACGGCGATGCCATAAATCCTTAATTAACTGAATAATTAGCTGAGAGCACAACTTACTCAACTGCAAATTTGCAACAAATCGGCCCCGTCGTCATGACAAACGGCCACCATCATCAACGTGCACTCCAGTCTGCCGGGTCGTGTTTGTGGTCGTAATTGTAAAGGTGAAAATTTGCGAACTCTCATTATTAGAGCCATCGGTCATGTGTGTAAAAATAATACTATGTGAGAGAGAGAGAGAGAGAGAGAGATTGAATGAGAAAAAGTAGGAGTGTGTGTGTAATAATGATAATAATTAACGGTTTATTGGAAGAATATGGCAGCCAGAAGGTGAAAATGTATATTAATATAAATGGGGATTGGGTCAATTGATTAACAAATAATATACAAATAACATAAATGATACAAATATAATATACAGGTATATAAACTAGGTGGGGAGAAGTTAATACTACAGGGTATTTCAACTTAGTAACAGAGCAAAAAGGTAAGAATGGCTGGGAGTGAACACACTGGTTGATTGCAAGCTGTTGATAATTTTTCCAATGGTTGAGGTCTGGGCTCTTCTTATATCGATCAGTACGTGCTCGTATGGGATGGATGCGGTTGTGGTGTCGAACATCAATTCGCGGATAAAGGATCTCGGGTGGAAGTAGGAGCCGGCGTCAAAGATGGTGCAAAAGCTTCTCACCAAATTTGCAGATGAGCTGGTGGTGATGGTCAGTGAGAGCCGAGAGGGTCAGTGTGTTGAGCGCTTCTTCATATGTGGAGTAGGAAGGGGAGAGAATAATCTTGCATGTCCTCTTCTGCACCTTTTCTAGGTGTTTCCGTTGTGTGGCATTTAGGGAGGAAGACCAGGCAGGGGAGGCACATGTGTGTGTGTGTGTGTGTGTGTGTGTGTGTGTGTGTGCACAGAGTGGTGCAATGTTCTAGTGTGGCAGCATTATGTTAATGCTAAGGTTCAAGCACTGCTTTGCTTCCTCTCACTTCCAGCTACCGCCGCTGGTTAGCCCTCGTGGCGATTGTATGTATATTATGTATGGGAAATATATACATTGATATATATTAATTGTATTATGTAATATGTACTTATATATCTGCATTCCATGTATGTATTCCATTTATATATATTACTTATTTAGCCTAGCCAGCAGCGTGTGGCAATGCCTTTATTATGTCCCAGAGTAGGGAAGTACCGTCTTTGCCTGTACCTCTGTACTTCCAGCAATAAGAACCTACAAAGAACTCTACAGATGTTTGTGTTCGTCCCTGTAGTTAAAACTTAGTACTTAGAACATATACAGCGAACAGGGAAGCAACTTGCATTAGTCATCCCCTGCCAGTACACACGGTAACTGGATGCCTCGTGGGCCCAGGTTAGACCAGCAGGGGATCTCGGAACAGCAGTGGGCCTCAGAGGAACGCGCATGTGGACACGTCCTGCCGCCTACCAAGTACTGCCCCATGGCCTTGCGGATTAACCTTAGTAGGTATAAGGCTATGGGAGTAAACCCCGAACAAAAAATCTGCTGTGGAGTCCCGCATTAGAAAGACATGCTTACAGCACTCGAAAAAGATCCCAACGGCTGTATATGGTGACCACCACGGAAAACCAACGACTACACCAGAGACGAAGGCAATGCACGATGGAAAGGTTACTAAGGCGAAACCCAACAGTCCAATGCAACTCTCCCTCTCCCCAGTCGTTGCAACACTTGTACCACTGGATTTGTAAAAGAGAGAGCCAAAATGTGTGGATGCAGCCTGTGCTCCTGCCTTACCACATAATTCAACTCACGTACTGCCATCATCCAGCTCATCATACCTCTTATCATCACAGTACAATCTGGTCCTGTCTGTACGACTGACCAGCCCTTTCGAGGAGCCACTCTGCTCACCCCACATAGGGAAAGGGCTAGTAAACGTGCTCTAAACATGCCTGCCTAAAGAACCAACCTGATTGGGCAACCGCACCCAGTAAAGTCATCCCTATGCGGTCGAAAACACAATCATAATCACAGATCAAAACAAAAACAACCTAAACAGCCTCTTATGGTCTCTGCATGGAATGTCAGGACCCTTCTGGATACTGGCACAAATGAGATTCCCGAAAAAAGAACTGCCCTTGTGGCAGAAAAGCTGGCTGGGAATAACATCGACATAGCAGCCATTAGCAAGCCCCGGCTCCCAGATGAGGGCCGACTTACAGAACGGGGTTCGGCTATACCTTCTTCTGGAAGGGTAAGCCTGCTGTGGTGAGAAACTGCATTTATGGACTTGGCTTTGCCATCGGCTAATGCATCCAACATAAGCTAATTGAAATGCCTGCTGGGATTAACGAGCGCCTCATGACGCTCCGAGTTTTAAAGAATCAATCACGTCTTGCCATCTTCATCAGTGCTTACGCCCCAACACTGGATGCAGAGGAGGACATCAACGGGGGCTTTGACGCCGACCTTGACAAAGTGCTAACCTCTATCCCCAAAGAAGACATGGCTGTGCTCGTAGGTGACTCCAATGTCAGAGTTGGCAAAGATGCTGACATTTGGCAGGGAATCATAGAGTGAAATGGACTAGGCAAGTGTAAGCCCAACGGCTTCCTCCTCCTCAGCAAGTGTGCTGCAGACAACCTCACTATACCTTGTTCAGGCAGGCCGATAAGTTCAAGGGTTCGTGGCAACACCAGCAATCCAAACACTGGCATATCTTTGACTACATCATAGTCAGAGAAAGAGATCGCCGAGATATGCTTATCACCCTTAGCAATGCGTGGCTCAGACCACTGTGACACTGATCATCGGCTCCTCCGAGCTAAGCTCTCACTTTACGTCGCCCCAAAATGGCGAAGGCAACATGCCTCCAGAAGAGGTTTTAATATTAAGAATCTGGAGAATCCAGTGGTAGCACATGCTTTCAAAGAACACCTCGAACATAGGCTGATAAGCAACCTGAAAAACAAACAACCCAAATCCTAGTGCCGAATGTGGTATTCTCAACATTGTCATTACAAAAACCTGCAAAGAGACCTTCAGCTAGATTGAAAGAATACACCAGGACTGGTTTCATGAAAATTACCCGGAAATCAATGAACTCGTCGATGATAAACGGGATGCTTTAACTAACTGGCAGAACAACCCTCATTCTCAGACGAAAGCTGATAGCTTCCGCAAGAAAAAATTGTGGCCCAGCGCGAACTGCGCACTCTAAACAATGACTGGTTTAAAAAGAAAGCATGTGAAATGCCAAAACTTTCAGATCAACAGAAGATGCTCGAATTTTTCAATTCCACTAAAATTTTTATAGGCCAGTCACTCATATCACAGCCCCCCCTCCGCTCATCCGACGGTAACTCTCGAATTAAAGATCTGGAAGGCATCCTTAAGCACTGGACAGAGCAATAACCACTCAATGCTCAGCTGAAACATCGATGTGAATGTCCTAACTACCCAGCAGGTCCCTCAGCATCCAGAGCTGACCAACCTCAGCTATCCTCCATCGCTGGATGAGGTAGCTACTGCCTTTAAGCACATTAAAAATAACAAAGCAACAGGGCCTGATGGAATCCCAGCCATGGTGTATAAAGCAGGAGGACCTCTGCTTACCATCTCTCTTCACTCTCTCCTGGGAAAAGGAGGAAATCCTTCAAGATCTTAAAGACGCCTCCACAGTCAATATTTATAAGAACAAGACCTCGCTGCTGGCTGCAGCTGGCTAGATTATAGTCCGAGTCCTCCTTAACAGACTTTTTCCTGAGGCGGAAAACTTCTTCCCAGAATCCCAATGTGGTTTTAGATTATCACGTGGCATCATTGACATGATCTTTGCTGCCCGCCAGATACAGGAAAAATGCAGAGAACAGCGTCGTGACCTGCCCATGGCCTCCATCAACCAAACCAAGGCCTTCGACTCAGTCAACAGGGAAGCCCTCTGGCGAGCCCTCAGCCGTTTTGGCTGCCCACCAAAATTCATCGCCATTATGAGGCAACTCCACGATGGCATAACGGCAGTGTCCTGCACAATGGCGCACCAGTCTGAGTTCTTCCCCATCTACCCGTGGAATAAAACAAGGATGTGTAGTAGTACCAATTCTCTTTTCTTTTTTCTTGGCTGTATTCCTTACTCGTACCAGTGCCAATTTAGCCGGTGGGGTGGACATCAAAGAGCGGATGAAGGGTCTTTTCAACATAAGACAACTCCAGGCAGGAACATAGGTATCGGCAGCTTCCATGACTGAACTTCAGAAAGCAGACGACCACACCCTTGTCGCTCACACTGAACGTAACCTACAGGAGATCCTGAACACCTATGCAGATGCATATGCACACTTAGGCTTTGAGGTGAATGTATATCAGCCTGCCCCAAGTTCAGTCACACCTCCACCATCAATCTAGCTTAACGGTATTACCCACTCTAATGATACACACTTTCGGTATCTTGGGTCCCATCTGTCCACCACTGCAGACATCAATGAAGAGATTCAACATCGGATCAGATGTGCACCTCAATCCTTTGGCAGACTCCGTACCCGTGTTTTCAGCTGTCGGGATCTGATATGATCTACAGAGTTACACGTATATCGAGCAGTGGTCCTCCCCACCCAGCTATATGGCAGCGACACATGGGTCATATACAAGAGGCACCTCAACGCACTTGAAAACTTTCACCAACGTAGTCTACGTTACATCCTCC
This sequence comes from Homarus americanus, assembly GCF_018991925.1. Lineage (NCBI taxonomy): Eukaryota > Metazoa > Arthropoda > Malacostraca > Decapoda > Nephropidae > Homarus > Homarus americanus. The sequence goes on along the minus strand of NW_024718961.1, from coordinate 48,272 downwards.
AAGTTTGCTGGGAAGACAAGAGAACAAATGCCAGTATTTTCAGTAACACATACTGCAGGAGCATTGAGGCTACCATTATTCATGAACAACAACGTTGTAATGGCTATGTTACTCGCATGGACGACAGTAAACTGCCAACGCAGGTACTTTACAGTCACCTAACGAATAGTAAACGTAAAGCTGGCGGGCAACTGAAAAGGTATATGGATACTCTTAAGACAAACCTGAATAAGTGTCAAATCGTCCCCCCTCACCTGGGAGACGAGTTCTCCGCACCGAAACGCTTGGAGGAGCACCACCCGAGAAGGTGTCAATACTTTCGAGTTAGCACGACTGCATACCGAGGTAGATAAACGCTAAAGCCGGAAAGACGCTGCCACCACCCTGCCGCACTAGATGTAGCCCTCCACACGTGCAATATCTATGGATGACCCTGCCGGTCCCCTATCAGCTTCTCTAGTCACCTCGGAGCTCACCAACGAAGGTGACATCCTTAATAACTCATTTTATCATAGCTGAATGATCGTCATACTCGATTCCGAGTGATAGCAAAGTACTACTAGTAGTAGTAGTAGTGTGTGTGTGTGTGAGTGAAATAGAAAGACAGTGTGAGAGAGGGAGACAGAGATAAAGAGAGAACGACAGACAGATCAGAGAGAGAGATAAAGAGAGAGAGAGAGAGAGAGAGAGAGAGAGAGAGAGAGAGAGAGAGGCTGAAAGCTACACAGAGAGATAGAGATAGAGAGAACAAAACAGAGAGGGGCAAATAGAGACAGAGACCGAGAAAGAGTTATGAAGACAGACAGACAGAAAGACTGAATGACAGACAGACAGACAGACAGATACAGATAAAGAGAGAGAGAGCGATAGAGAGACAGTTATAGAGAGTGGGAGAGAGCTTTGCGAAAGACAGGGAGACAGAGACAGAGAGGGGGATAGCCTATTAATCACCCGCTCTTATGTAATGTTGCTGACTAAATTATTGTATATTTTTGTTAACCTAAATAATAGGAACTACCGTTTCATTCAAAATAAAATCACATAGTTAATATAAAGTGTGTGTGTGTGTGTGTGCGCGCACCCTTAACCACTACATCATCTAAATACAAACATCACATTTTTTTTACCTTAAAAAGTAAATTCCCTCAATCACCCAAAGCCTAATTAACACTCACCTGACGAACTCCTTTCATCACCTAACCTGTAATTCTTCCCGTTTTAATAACATTAACTCACAAGAATTACGCTGAAATAACACAACTCGACGAAAATTAAGCAGTGATTATCCTTTGCTTGTAACATGAGACCTCCCGCAGGTGACTAAAGGCAGGTGAGGTTAATTTACAGTTTTTTTTCTAATAATAACGTCACGCGTCGTGCTATAGTGATTACCCTGAGATAAAAAAAAAGGCTTTAAGCTAATGTGATATAAGAAAATTTGGATCATATGTAGATGAATCACGCTGGCTTATTTCACCCGATAGTTAAGCACCCGAACTTTACCCGGATGTTAGGTTAAGGTAGGTTAAGTTTAGTTAGGTTGGTTATGTTGGGTTAGGTTAGATTAAGTTAGCGTTAGGTTATGTTAGGTTAGGTTAGGTTAGAGAGTTTAATCATCAGTCGAAATAAACCGTAGTATCTAATTTTCAGGCGTTCCAAAATGTTCAAAGAATTTCAGCACATAATTAATCTTTACAAGGAAACAAGAAGGTAAATTGTTTTTTTGTTTTCATAACAAACTAATTATCGATAATCTCAGTGTTACTTTTCTTTTACTGTTAACACGAAATAAAAAAAAAAACATAATGACTACTGAGTAAGGGAGAGAGAGGAGAGCGAGGCAGGGAAAATGTGAAGGTAAGAAGAAGGGAGTGGCAACGAGAGGTTACAGTCAGGGAGAGGGGGAGGGGAAAGGAGGAGGCAGAATAGAAGGACAGGCAAGGAGGACGAATAGGGGAAGGAGAGGCAGGGGAAGGGGGGAAGCGCGGGTAGGGGAAGGCAGAGGGTTGGGGGTGAGAGTCAAAGCAGGGGAGGGGTAGAGTTGAGGCAGGTGAAGGGGAAGGGGAGGGAAGGAGAAGAGAAGGAGGAAACAGGGACGTGAGAGTCGAGGTAGGGTGGAGTAGAAAAGTCGAGGCAGGATGGAGAGGGTGAGTTGACTCGGGGGGAGGAGAAGGAAGGGGTAAGGGGAAGGAAAAGGGAAGGGGGAAGCAGGGGGGCTTACAGTTGAGGCACTACCGTGTTTGTGACGCAAGAATGGACATCAAAGACTTGCTTCTCGAGTCAGCTGGTCAGGTGTTGAGCGCAAGTAAACAAACTAGATCTCTCTCTCTCTCTCTCTCTCTCTCGTATTTGAAACTGTCAGTCGGGCTCTGTGATGATGATGATGGTGGTTAGGGAACAGGAGGGTTCATACACAAGGTTTGGAAGGTTAAAAACAATGAGTTCCGTAAAGGTGTTTCGGTTGGTCGCTAAGGGCTCAAAGGAGTGAGGAGGATCCATATCCGAGGCGCGAAGGTTTCCAACACAGAAACAAACAAAAATATAGAGTTAGGTCGAGGTGTTTTGGTGAGTCTCTGAGGGTTTAAAGGAGCAAGGAGGCTTCAAAGAGTTTAGGTGGTTCATGGATGGTAATCTAAAGCCTTCAGGCATGACCATGTGTCATGAAGCTTCAAAGAGGTGTGTCGGTGGGTCGGTCAGGGTTCACTGGGCTTTGGATATTCATATGTTTGAACGGATCGTTATAATCATAGACAACAGTGTGGTTCGTTTAGGATGTAGGTGGGTTAAGTCTTATTAGAGCTTCACATAAGATTCAAAATGTTCCAGTGATACCTATTAAGATATATCAGAGTTCAAAAGGGTTGTAACTTTTTACAACAGAGGCTTATCGCTTCATAATCTGAAGTTGGCTACTCGTCCAGGATGCTTTGTTTACTAACTGCTGGATTCATATTTGGTTCGGAAACACTTCTCGAACCAGTTTCATTAGAATTCACTTTACTTCAGAAGGACTTTTTAAACTAGTTTAATCTGTTATTCACTGTTCTAATGAACGAATTCGTTAATGAAGAGATGAAGAGCGATTTCTTAAACAACGGGAACACTGCCTCGTAATGGGCCTCCCTATTTACATAACAAAGATAAGCATATAGGTCAGTTTAGAGCCCCCCCCTCTCTCTCTCTCTCTCTCTCTCTCTCTCTCTCTCTCTCTCTCTTTCTCTCTCTCTCTCTCTTCCTGTGTGTGTGTGTGTGTGTGTGTGTGTAAATTTTATGTTCGTATTCGATTAGGTATAGTTAGGTTAGGTTAAGTTACTGTAGGTTAAGTCAGGTTACGTTAACTTAGGTTAAGATAGGTTAATTCAGGTAAGGTTATGTACATGTTTTGCTATATGTGTTAATTATGAATTTATGTCGTAATTACATATTTTTAATTTATTCATTAATTTCTTCTGTGTTAAGTTTTAGTCGCCTGAATAATAACGAGATGTCTGTCTCCTTCAGTCTCACTAAAAGGTATTTTTATGCACAACTTCATCTGGATTAATTAAAATTTATAGTGAAACTGTCGACGAAAATAGCATTTTTATTTCTATAATATTTTACTTTCAAGCCTTAAAGAATCAGCAGAAAGGACTTACAAAAACATTGGACAATTAACACAAAAAAATGAGCCGTGGAGTGGTGAACAGGTTCAGTCCCATACATGCTGAGGTCGACCAAGACAGAGACCCCTGAAGGTGGAGGTCGACCAGGAGAGAGGCTCTGAAGGCGGAGGTCGACCAGGACTTGGGCCCCTGAAGGTGGAGGTCGACAAAAACCAAAGTCCTAGAAAGCGGAGATCAACCAGGACATGGGCCCATGAAGGCGGAGGTCGACCAGGACTTGGGCCCCTGAAGGTGGAGGTCGACAAAAACCAAAGTCCTAGAAAGCGGAGATCAACCAGGACATGGGCCCATGAAGGCGGAGGTCGACCAAGACAAAGGTCCCTGAAGGTGTTGGTCGACCAGGACAGAGGTCTCTGAAGGTGGAGGTCGACCAAGACAAAGGTCCCTGAAGATGGAGGTCGACCAGGATAGGGGCCCCTGAAGGTGGAGGTCGACCAGGACAGAGGTCTCTGAAGCTGGAGGTCGACCAGGACAGAGGTCCCTGAAGGTGGAGGTCGACCTGGACAAAGGCCCCTGAAGGTGGAGGTCGACCAGGACAGAGGTCCCTGAAGGTGGAGGTCAACCAGGACAGAGGTCCCTGAAGTTGGTGGTCGACCAAGATAGAGGCCCATGAAGGTGGAGGTCGACCAGGATAGAGGCCCATGAAGGTGGAGGTCGACCAGGACAGAGGTCCCTGAAGGTAAAGGTCAACCAGGACAGAGGTCCCTGAAGGTGGAGGTCGACCAGGATAGAAATAAAAGTTAGACGTTTAAATGTATTTTTCTTGGAAAGTTGAAGGAAAAGTAAACATTGCTAAACCCAAGTCTTCCCCCCCCCGAGTGTAGAGAAAATATATACACAGTCAGTGACCGCTTAACGTAGATCCGCTTAACGTACATCTGCTTAACGTACATCTGCTTAACATACATCTGCTTAACGTACATAACATGCATGCACTTAATGTACATTCACTTAACGTACATACACTTAATATGTATCCATTTAATGTACATCCACTTAACATACATCCACTTGACATACATCCGCTTAACATACATCCACTTAAATTACATCCATATAACATACATCCACTTAACATACATCCACTTAACATAAATTCACTTAACATACATCCACCTAACATACATCCACTTAACAAACATCCACTTGACTGTAACAATGTCATGAGTTTCCCGCCACCCAGGAGTTCCCGCCAATTCCCAGCCAATAGTGTGAAGGCCTTAGGCCTGTTTTCGACCAATGAGAAAGCCTATGCAGCGTGACGTCATGAAAGTTTTGGTGTCCCTTGTGGGCCCACCCGGAGTCTGCCAGTGGTAAGAGTTAAGTGCGGTTGTGTCCTGGGTGTCACTTCCTCATATGGCGGCTATAACGTGAGTACCTATTTAGGTTTGATCCGTTTCCCGAAATGTATTGTGAGTAATGGACCCCTTGGTTAGCAAGCTAGGGAGTTAGGTTTATTGTTTTGAAGTGTAACTGTTCAACTTGAATAACGTCGTTAATAAATGAAGAACCATTATGATTAGTTCTCAATTCCCTTGTGTTGACTAAAACATTGTCATGCATGTCTTGGTATTATGCAGTAATACGGTGAGTCATATATATACAATATATAATAACTATCCTGTATTTCCCCTCTGTGAAGTATTGATATCTTAGTCCCCATAACCAGTACCTGAGTCTCCCCTTGGTTTAGACCTTGCTCGCCTAACCACAAACCATTAGTCCTGTACCCCCCCTTTACACCCTCCTCAAACGTAAACAATTACCTCTCACTACCTCCCTCACTCCCTCCACCTCTTACGAGTATAAGTAAAACAAAGAGCAAAAGAAAGAAGAATAAAAATATAAATAAATATGTATATAAACCAAGACAATAAAAGAGTAATTTGTTACATAAAATATGTTTCATTAAATTAGGGACATATAATCACCCATTTATTTGTTACATGGCATACATCCACTCCACTTAACATACATCCACTTAACATTCAGCTGCCTAACATACATAAACTTAACGTACATCCACTTAACATACATCCACTTAACATACATCCACTTAACATTCATCTCCTTAATGTACATCCACTTAACCTACTTCCACTTAACATACATCCACTTAACCTACTTCCACTTAACATACATCCACTTAACATACATCCTCTTTGCATAAATCCACTTAACATACATCCATCTAATGTACATCCACTTAACATACATCAACTTAACATACATCCTCTAAACATAAATCCACTTAACATACATCCACTTAATATACATCCCCCTTAATGTACAGTAGCTAAAACAACTATCTGTGCATACTCTGTGGGAAACAATATGAGACCATGGACGAAAAATTTTGGGATATGAGGGCTGTCACTAGTCACACGTAAAATTTCGGAGCATATACGACCCCCACCTGCACAGATAGTTGTTTTAGCTACTGTACATCCCCTTAATGTACATTCACTTAATGTACATTCACTTAAAATGCATCCACTTAATGCACATCCGCTTAATGTACATCCGCTTAATGTGCATCTGCTTAACATGCATCCACTTAATGCACATCCACTTAACGTAAATTCACTTAACATACAGTATATCTATTTAATGTATGTCAACTTAATCTACAGTACAGCCACTTAACGTACATACACTTAACATACATACACTTAACGTGCATCCACCTTACGTACATTCACTTAACGAACATTCACTTAAAATACATCCACTCAACATGTATTCACTTAATGTATATCCACTTAACATATATCCATGTAATGGACATCCATTCAATGTACATCCACTTAACGCACAGCCACTCAACGTACATCCACTTGGTTTTCAGGAACAAACAATGTAGGTTTAAGAATATTGACTGTGTAATCATTGTTTGTTTTTTAATTAGAAACACCTCAATGATGAAGGTTTCGGTAACACGAGCACCTGTAATTTGTGTCAAATCATTTATATAATTTTATAGCTTTATATTTGCCTCTTATGCTTCCATTTTGATGAAGAGAGTGATAAACATTCAGTCAAAACTGATGTATTTATACAAAACTATTTATTTTAATAGTAATAATAATAATAATAACAATAATAATAATAATAATAATAATACTAATAATAATAATCTATCTATATAAAACAAAGAAGTATATCTGCTTGTTTGTGTGTGGTGTGTTTTAGTTTGTGTGTCCTCACGAGAATCTCGGAAACTACTTTGCCGATCTGTAGTGATGATGGATGGTGTTATATGTAGTGATGATGATGGATGGTGTTATATGTAGTGATGATGGATGATGTTATATGTAGTGATGATGGATGTTGTTATATGTAATGATGTTGGGTGGTGTTATATGTAGTGATGATGGATGGTGTTATATGTAGTGATGATGGATGATGTTATATATAGTGATGATGGATGTTGTTATATGTAGTGATGTTGGGTGGTGTTATATGTAGTGATGATGATGGGTGGTGTTATATGTAGTGATGATGGATGGTGTTATATGTAGCGATGATGGATGGTGTTATATGTAGTGATGATGGATGGTGTTATATGTAGTGATGATGGATGTTGTTATATGTAGTGATGATGGATGGTGTTATATGTAGTGATGATGATGGGTGGTGTTATATGTAGTGATGATGGATGGTGTTATATGTAGCGATGATGGATGGTGTTATATGTAGTGATGATGGATGGAGTTATATGTAGTGATGATGGATATTGTTATATGTAGTGATGATGGGTGGTGTTATATGTAGTGATGATGGATGGTGTTATATGTAGTGATGATGGATGGTGTTACATGATGGTGTTATATGTAGTGATGATGGATGGTGTTATATGTGAGTGATGATGGATGTGTGTTATGTAGTGATGATGAATATTGTTATATGTAGTATGATGATGGATATGGTGATGATGGATGGTGTTATATGTAGTGATGATGGATGGTGTTATATGTAGTGATGATGGATGATGTTATGTGTAGTGATGATGGATATTGTTATATGTAGTGATGATGGATGGTGTTATATGTAGTGATGATGGATGGTGTTATATGTAGTGATGATGGATGATGTTAGGTGTAGCGATGATGGATATTGTTATATGTAGTGATGATGGATATTGTTATATGTAGTGATGATGGATGATGTTATATGTAGTGATGATGGATGTGGTATATGTAGTGATGATAGATGATGTTATATGTAGTGATGATGGATATTGTTATCTGTAGTGATGATGGATGGTGTTATATGTAGTGATGATGGATGGTGTTATATGTAGTGATGATGGATATTGTTATATGTAGTGATGATGGGTGGTGTTATATGTAGTGATGATGGATGATGTTATATGTAGTGATGATGGATATTGTTATATGTAGTGATGATGGGTGGTGTTATATGTAGTGATGATGGATGGTGTTATATGTAGTGATGATGGATGGTGTTATATGTAGTGATGATGGATGTTATATGTAGTGATGATGTGTTATATGTAGTGATGATGGGTGGTGTTATATGGTGGATGGTGTTATATGAGTGATGTGGTGGTGTTATATGTGGATGGTGATGTAGTGATGATGTGGTGTTACATGTAGTGATGTGGATGGTGTGTATGATGGTGGATGGTGTTATATGTAGTGATGATGGATGGTGTTATATGTAGTGATGATGGGTGGTGTTACATGATGGATGGTGTTATGGTGGATGGTGTTATATGTAGTGATGATGGATGGTGTTATATGTAGTGATGAAGGATGATGTTATATGTAGTGATGATGGATGGTGTTATGTAGTGATGATGGATGGTGTTATATGTAGTATTGATGGATGAGATGTTATATGTATGATGATGGATGGTGTTATATGTAGCGATGATGGATGGTGGTATATGTAGTGATGATGGATGGTGTTATACGTAGTGATGATGGATATTGTTATATGTAGTGATGATGGATGGTGTTATATGCTTAGCAATGATGGATGGTGTTATATGTAGCGATGATGGATGATTGTTATATGTAGTGATGATGGATGAATTGTTATTGTAGTATGGACACAAAGTAGTACCTTAAGCTGTGTATTATTATATTATCCAAATATTACATAGGATTAATACATGTTCTGTAAGACTTTACTATACATAATTAATACAGTAATATAGAATAATATAATATCGCACAGCAGGTACTACTTTGTGTGTCCATATCATACAGTTATATGTAGTGATGATGGATGATGTTATATGTAGTATTGATGGATGGTGTTATATGTAGTGATGATGGATGGTGTTATATGTAGTGATGATGGATGTCGTATATGTGGTGATGATGGATGGTGTTATATGTAGTATTGATGGATGATGTTATATGTAATGATGTTGGGTGGTGTTATATGTAGTGATGATGGATGATGTTATATGTAGTGATGATGGATGGTGTTATATGTAGTGATGATGGATGATGTTATATATGTAGTGATGATGGATGATGTTATATGTAATGATGTTGGGTGGTGTTATATGTAGTGATGATGGATGATGTTATATGTAGTATTGATGGATGGTGTTATATGTAGTATTGATGGATGATGTTATATGTAGTGATGATGGATGGTGTTATATGTAGTGATGATGGATGATTATTTATGTAGTGATGGATGGTATTTATATGTAGTGATGATGGATGATGTTACATATGTAGTGATGATGGATGATGTTATATGTAGTGATGATGGGATGGTGTTATATGTAGTGATGATGGATGATGTTATATATGTAGTGATGATGATGGATGATGTTATATGTAGTGATGATGGATGGTGTTATATGTAGTGATGATGGATGGTGTTATATGTAGTGATGATGGATGGTGTTATATGTAGTGATGATGGATGATGTTATATGTAGTGATGATGGATGGTGTTATATGTAGTGATGATGGATGATGTTATGTAGTGATGATGGGTGGTGTTATATGTAGTGATGATGGATGGTGTTATATGTAGTGATGATGGGTGATGTTATATGTAGTGATGATGGATGGTGTTATATGTAGTGATGATGGTGTTATATGTAGTGATGATGGGTGGTGTTATATGTAGTGATGATGGATGGTGTTATATGTAGTGATGATGGATGGTGTTATATGTAGTGATGATGGATATTGTTATATGTAGTGATGGGTGGTGTTATATGTAGTGATGATGGATGGTGTTATATGTAGTGATGATGGATGGTGTTATATGGTGATGATGGATGGTGTTATATGTAGTGATGATGGATGGTGTTATGTAGTGATGATGGATGGTGTTATATGTAGTGATGATGGATGGTGTTATATGTAGTGATGATGGATGGTGTTATATGTAGTGATGATGGATGGTGTTATATGTAGTGATGATGGATGGTGTTATATGTAGTGATGATGGATGGTGTTTTATGTAGTGATGATGGATATTGTTATATGTAGTGATGATGGATGGTGTTATATGTAGTGATGATGGATGGTGTTATATGCAGTGATGATGGATGATGTTATATGCAGTGATGATGGATATTGTTATATGTAGTGATGATGGATGGTGTTATATGTAGTGATGATGGATGGTAAAGTATATGTAGTGATGATGGATGATGCTTATATGTAGTGATGATGGATGTATGTTATATGTAGTGATGATGGATGGTGTTATATGTAGTGATGATGGATGATGCTATATGTAGTGATGATGGGTGGTGTTATATGTAGTGATGATGGATGGTGTTATATGTAGTGATGATGGATGGTGTTATATGTAGTGATGATGGGTGGTGTTATATGTAGTGATGATGGATGGTGTTATATGTAGTGATGATGGATATTGTTATATGTAGTGATGATGGGTGGTGTTATATGTAGTGATGATGGATAGTGATGATGGATGGTGTTACATTTAGTGATTAAGAATATTGTTATATGTAGTGATGATGGATGGTGTTATATGTAGTGATGATGGATGGTGTTATATGTAGTGATGATGGATGGTGTTATATGTAGTGATGATGGATGGTGTTACATGTAGTGATTATGAATATTGTTATATGTAGTGATGATGGATGGATGTTATATGTAGTGATGATGGATGATGTTATATGTAGTGATGATGGATGGTGTTATATGTAGTGATGATGGATGATGTTATATGTAGGATGATGGGTGGTGTTATATGTAGTGATGATGGATGGTGTTATATGTAGTGATGATGGATGGTGTTATATGTAGTGATGATGGGTGGTGTTATATGTAGTGATGATGGGTGGTGTTATATGTAGTGATGATTAGACAATAAAATAATGACAGTTTAATGCTAAAAAAATATACTTTGCTGTACAGTTGTAGTGAAAAACATGGTGGAACTTACATACACCGTTAATGAACTATTGATGGAAGAAGACGTTTGGGGACTGAACAGTGAGACAATGTGGAGCCTCCCGTAGGGTGGCGTCCTACCGTTGCCTAGCGGATGAGCCGCCCGGAGGGCGGCGATTCTGCTAGTAATAATGATAATAATAATCGCTATTAATGAAGGATAAATATGGAACCAGTGAGGCTATAATTGTAAATTAATCAAGTGACGCCTAGAAACTCTCCTATCATCGTTTTCCTTAACCTCTGAAACACCTACAGTATATGGTTTCATTGCACGAACATTTTTTTTCTTTTTTTTACAGGGATTAGCCCACCCGGGCACAGGTCACTGACCTACATTGGGGCCTGGGGGACGAAAACGTAATAATAATTACAATAATAATAATAATAATTAGTTCAAAGTAATAAAAATTTATAATAAATACAAAATTAAAAAAGAAATAATAATAACAATAATAATAATAATAATAATAATAATGATAATAATAATAATAATAATAATAATAATAATAATAATAATAATAATAATAAAGAACCATAAGGTTATACAAAAAAGAAAAAACATCAATAGCGAGAAACGATATATGTACGGTATGTTGTGTTGTCAAAGAAAGAGAAACAATTGAGACCCTGCAATTGTATGTAAATGAGGCAGAAAGTCAGATCAGTAACCTGGGACTTGGTCACAATTTTCGTGATGCCATATGGCAGCAGGGTCTACCATTAGACAATACATTATGCTTCCAATATCTTCCCAGGCGGTAGTACCTCCCTGTTTGGTAGCTGCCTACTACCTATTACCTACGTTACCATGGCAACACTTAGTCAAATTTGGCAGGATTTGCACTAAAATTTATCATGTGGACATTGTTACCTTGTGCAAATCCACAAGTTTGCTGTCGAGTTATTATGCGGACAGACAAACACATAGAAAACAGACAGACAGATAGACACATAATAACCATGTCTGCAGTCATAAAAATAAATAAAGGGTAACGTAAAGTTGTGTTGAGCGACGTATGCAAACTAAATAAATATTTGCGGTCTTGTTGTAGAGAGGAAACACATCTGTTACAAAAGTGAGAATGATTGAATGACAGTGATTGAGGGGTGTTTGTGTGTGTGTGTGTGTGTGTGTGTGTGTGTGTGTGTGTGTGTGTGTGTGTGCTGTAAAGGGAAAATATTTGAAAACAATGAGAATACAAACAATTAATTGGATATGGAAACCATAATGAAACAAAAGCATGTATTAATGCCGTTAAGTACGTTGATTTAACTCCTTGAGTACGTTAACTTAAGCTACCGTACTCAGAGGGTTAATTCATCGTACTCTAAAGATTGTCATCCTACTCAAGGGTATTAAAACAATACCACCTGACACATAATGCCACCCTCTTCAGGTGTCAGTCACAATATACCAGTGGTCGAGTAAATTACACTGTTACATCGTCAGTCTTTTAATGTACTCATTGTAATCCCAAGTCTGACAATAACGTTATTGTCAACCTTCACACACACACACACACACACACACTTGCTTACTTGCTTATGGCAGTCCATCGAAGTCGATGACGACGTTGCTCCAGATGAGATGATTGATGAGTTATGTGTTATTCCTCTGATGCCACCGTAGATGACTATGGAGTCCAATCCTGGAGGCGCAGATCTTGTTACATAGGTGACAGGGATGGTGTTCATTGAGAGGAATTATGCCTTGAGCCCTCTGATGTCGTTGGGCTCGTTTAGTAGCTCTCTTTTGGTTCAGTGAAGTCTCAAGTGTTTCTGCTCCTATATGGCATGTTGAGCGCCATAAGGAACGGTCTGAAGCTAGTTGCTCCAGTGAATTTGGTTGGATATTACAGCACTTAAGTAGAGTTTTAGAGTGGTCCTTATATCTCTTTTCTGTCCTCCCGCCGAGCGGTTTCCATGTGAGAGCTTGTCATATAATATTTGTCTTGGAAGCCAGTGGTCTGGCATCCTGATAACATGTCCAAGCCAGCGCAAGTGTTTTTTGGCTAGCATGGTTTCAATGCTGGTCGTGTTTGAGCGACGATATAGTTCTTCATGAGTCACTCTATCTTCCCAGGATATTCCAAAGATACGCTTAAGACATCTAGTGTGGAAGTTTTCCAGCATTTGGATATGGCGTTTGTAGGGCGTCCAGGTTTCTGAGGCATATAATAATGTAGATATACAGACCTCGAGATAAACTGCAGTCTTATTTCTATATCTGAGGTCATTGTTGAGAAAGACTCTTGTTCTCAAACGTCCAAATGCAGCCGAGGCTAAATTGATTCTGATTTGAATTTCCATATCCAGTGAGCAGGTGGGTGTGAGAGTGCTACCATGGTACTTTAACTGGTATACTATTTTGATAGGATCTCCATTAATGTAGAATTGTGGTGCTTCTATTGATGGAACAATGGGCTGGACAAAAATCTCAGTCTTCTGGGTGTTAATTTGCAAACCAAGCGAGCTGTAAATACCAGAGATTACGTCCAGTGCACGTTGTATGGATTCTCTGTTATGTGTCATTATTGAACAGTCATCTGCATACTGTAGTTCTATGACCTGAGTTGTTAAGGTCTTTGTGTAAGCTTCCAGACGTCTACAGTAGTATTAAAAAGGCTACCGTCAAGACGGTACCGTATGCCCACACCTGCATCAGGCCCAAGGGCATTGTGTGAGAGTTGTGCTACAGCCAGCAAAAAGATGTTAAACAACACAAGTGCCAGCACACAGCCCTATTTTACGCCCATTTGAACACTAAATGGTTCTGACTGCACACCACCCACCTGGGCTTGCATTCCATCATGCATCTGGTGGAGGATGTTTAAAAATCTTGGTGGTACACCGACCCTCTCCAAGATAGTCCACAAAAGTTCTCTGTTTACTGTGTCGAAAGCTTTGGAGAGATCAATGAAGGCGGTGTAAAGGTCTACATTTTGCTCTCGACTCTTTTCTTGAATTCTCCTAGCTGCGAAGAATCATGTCTATTGTACTGCGATCCTTCCTGAATCCACATTGGGATTCAGGAAGAGTGCTCTCCGGTAGGTGTTGGATAACATGACTTTTGGCAGGAACTTGCCAGCAACTACAAGGAGGGAGATGCCCCTGCTGTTTCCACAGATTGATTTGTCACCTTTATTCTTATAGATTGTTATGATGTTTGCACCAGAACACACACACACACACAACAAAAACATTAACAACATTACTATTATCTCAATTATCGTAACACTGACATTAAAACCCCCCAAATTATAACAATCTGTAGTGACCTTTTGACACAAGGTATTGCTGAAAGCCTCCATGGTATTAGAACACATATCACTGTCCTTCCAGCCATTGAGAAGAGATATATGCATTATACACATTTCATAGCAGGTCAACAGCACAGTGAACCTTGTCATTAACACGGCTTTTAGTCTTTATTACTGAAGATAAATCCCAGAAAGACATTAGCATTTCGCATTTTCAGGTAGAGTGAGTCGTCGAGTGACAGCTTTGGTAAAATGTCACCATTTTCGCTCCTGCCATTTTCACGTTATGCGACTGGTATTTCTATTTCATTTTTACTTTTTTTTAGAGTTTCTTTGATGTGTTAATAGCTTTGTATTATTATTATTATTATTCTTATTATTATTCTTATTATTATTATTCTTATTATTATTATTATTATAATTATTATTATTATTATTATTATTATTATTATTATTATTATTATTATTATTATTATTATTATTATTATTATTATTATTATTATTATTACATTATTATTATTATTATTATCATTATTATATTATTATTAATATTATTATTATTATTATTATTATTGTTATTATTATTATTATTATTATTATTGTTATTATTATTATTATTATTATTATTATTATTGTTATTATTATTATTATTATTATTATTATTATTATTATTATTATTATTATTATTATTATTGTTATTGTTATTGTTATTGTTATTGTTATTGTTATTGTTATTATTAGTATTAGTATTAGTATTAGTATTAGTATTAGTATTAGTATTATTAGTATTAGTATTAGTATTATATTATTATTATTAGTAGTAGTAGTAGTAGTATTTTATTATTATTATTATTATTATTATTATTATTATTATTGTTATTATTATTAATATTATTATTATTATTATTATTAGTAGTAGTAGTAGTAGTCCAGCCTGTCACCTCTCCGCCCTTCCCTCATAAGAACCAGTATAATCTTGTGCCTGGGACTAAATCAGATGTTCAGAGGCGGACGTAACTGTCGCCCAAGGTGCTGTTCACTATGCCTGGTAACATTCTTTGCTGCGTCTGTGCTAGCCCGAACCAAAACTGCACAAATTGTGTTTGTGCGAGAAACAACCGACCATGTGTGGATTGCAGGAAGCTAGACCAGTGTCGGAACCCACGTCGCAGGGAGCCGACACAGGTGGCCACAGTGGATATAGCCGGGACCCAACCACCCGATGAAATCCGAAATGATTGCAGTGAGTCTACTCAACCTGAAAATGTAGTACTAATAAATGCTGCTCCCTTAGTAGCAGGTGTCCACGAGGAGAATGAGGGACAGCCACTTCAGTGGAATGGCATGTCGATGGAAAATGCAGACATATGAGTCAAAGAAACCTACTCAGAAATTGTCAAGTGGTCGCCCGCTAACTTATTTGAACCACCCAAGTGTGCGGCCACCAAAGAAATGATCCGGGAGATGACTCGCTTCATGACTGATTACACTCAGAACCGCTTCCTCGCCCCTTTAGCTCTTCAAATACCGGCATTAATACCACATCTATTTTGTCAGAGGACACACACAAAGACTAAGCACAAAGAAATTGTGGCAGCAATGAAGAGAAGATTGGCAATGTGGCAGACTGGGGCCCTTGATGATCTCCTATGTGAAAGCAAGAACACTGCAAGAGAGACTAAAAATTACAGGTGACGGAAAGCAAAACACCGATGATGTGGCAAGAAATTTTGGAAACAAAATGCGTGTGGGAAAAGTGTCTCTTGCGGTAAGATCTCTCACAGAGGAATCCTCCTGTGGGGTGATGCCAATAAACAGAGAGACATTAAAACTACTGAAAGAGAAACATCCCCCTGCAAGCGAAAACGAAGGCATCAGGTTCCAGGGTGACTATATCCCACCAAATGCTGTCCTGTTCGAGAAAATAACAGGAGAGATGGCGTGGAAAAAGGCACTGAAGACTCGAGGAGGAGCCAGCCCTTCAGGTCTGGATGCAAACGGTTGGAGAGTCATCCTCAGCACAAACAAGTTTGGCCCTGTAGCAAGCGATCTCTGCACTGCCATTGCCGCCCTTGCAAGAAAGCTTGCATCCTCTTGTTGCCATCACCTCCAGGCCCTGACGGCCTGCCGCCTTATTCCTCTGGAAAAGAAACCAGGATGTAGACCTATAAGGGTGGGGGAAGTGCTGAGGCGGATCATCGGAAAATGCATACTGGAGGTGGTAAAGGATGATGTCAGGACAACAGCAGGGAACCTACAAGTGTGTGCTGGCCACCAGGCTGGCGGGGAGGCCGCCATTCACGCCATGAGATTGATATTTGAGCAGCGTGATTGTGAGGCCGTTCTCCTGGTGGATGCTTCAAACGCAATCAACATACTTAACCGCAAGGCTGCACTGCACAACATGAAGATCAAGTGTCCAAGCTTTGCGAAGTATGTTGAAAATTCGTATAGGAATCCATCAGACCTCTACATAGTAAACAACAAGGCTCTAAGAGGTGATACCATCTTACAGTCAACCGAGGGAACAACACAGGGGGACCCTGTTGCAATGGCAATATATGCAATTGGCCTATCAGTGCTCCAAAAAGAAATAAAATTTGAAACAACTGGGGTCAAACAAGTGTCATATGCTGATGACCTTACAGGAGCAGGAAAAGTGGAGGGCATCAAAAAGTGGTGGGACTTGGTAACATAGCGAGGTCCACAAATAGGGTACCACCCAAACGCCAGCAAGTCCTTCCTCATCGTGAAGCCAGAACATTATGAACGGGCAATGGAGGTGTTTGGCGGAAGTGAGGTCAAAATAACTAAGGACGGCCAAAGACATCTAGGCGCAATAATTGGCACTAGGAACTTCAAGACCGATTACGTAACGGGAAAGGTGAATGAGTGGGTTAGTGAAATCCAAGCTCTGTCTGAGATTGCTAACACAGAGCCACATGCAGCCTTTGCTGCATTCACCCATGGAGTCAAGCATCGTTGGAACTACCTGATGCGTACTATCCCTGATATCGGACCCCTCCTCCACCCTCTGGAAGAAGTTATTAGTGTCAATTTCATTCCTAAATTAGTGAAACACCCTGACTTAACCTCAGCAGAAAGAGCACTTCTTGCACTTCCACCAAGACTGGGAGGGATGGGACTAACCAATCCAGAGGAGATTGCTGCCACCGAACATCAAAATTCACTTAAGCTCACGGCAACCCTCACGGACCACATAATAGCCCAGAATGCAACAGGGGAGGTGGATACCAGTGAAGTAAATAAGATTCGAAGGTCCATTACGAGAGATCGACAGCACTGCCAAAATGATAAGTTGCAGCAACTGTTGCTGCATATACCAGAAAATTTGAAAAAAAAAGTAGCTATAGCACAGGAGGTGGGCGCCTCGAACTGGTTAACTACGTTACCGATAAGAGCAAATTGTTTCAGTCTTAATAAATAAGAATTTACAGATGCCATTGCTCTAAGGTACGGTCGGCCAGTAGAAGGTTTGCCCTCCCAATGCGTGTGTGGCTCTTCCTATTATGGCGATCACGCCATGGTGTGCAAGAAAGGGGGCTTCATATGCATGAGGCATGACGAGGTAAAGGACCTCACCACAAATATGTTGAAGGAAATCTGCCGGGATGTCATGGTAGAACCGACCCTCCTTCCATTGGATGGTGAGATTTTCCAACACTGGACTTGAAACACATCTAACGAAGCCCGTGTGGACGTCAGTGCTCGAGGATTGTGGATGCTGGGACAGCAAGCTTTCTTCGACATCAGGATTTTGGATCCCATGGCCGCATGTCACCGTAACCTAGCTCTCGATGCTGCACATAGGAGGAACGAGAGCGGCAAGAGAAGGGCATATGGGGAGAGAATTCAAAACGTTGATCAAGGCAGCTTCACTCCTCTAGTGTTCACAACCTCTGGTGGGATGGGACCAAGTGCAAGATGTTTCTACGCCAGACTCGCGAAGGTGATCTCCGAACAGAAGCAGCAGCCCAGAAGTTACGTTACAGCCTGGATGAGATGTCGACTGTCTTTCTCTCTCCTTCGGTCGGCTTTGCTCTGCCTCAGGGGAACGAGAGCTTCTGCCCCAATCCCGACAACTGCTGCAGATATTGACTATGAGGCTACAGTCACTGAATGCCGCATAGACTTGCGGCTCAACTAATTCAACACAGATAGGATAGCTACTTATGTATTAGGATATTTAATATTAAGGTAATAAAATGGTGGCGAAGGTGTGGCTAATGGGGGAGGCTGGAGGCCACTTTAAAAAAAAGAAAAAAGAAAAAAAGTAGTAGTAGTAGTATTATATTATTATTATTATTATTTTTATTATTATTATTATTATTATTATTATTATTATTATTGTTATTATTATTATTAATAGTATTGTTATTATTATTATTATTATTATTATTATTATTATTGTTATTATTATTATTATTATTATTAATATTATTATTATTATTATTATTATTATTATTATTATTATTATTATTATTATTATTATTATTATTATTGTTATTATTATTAGTATTATATTATTATTATTATTATTATTATTATTATTATTATTATTATTATTGTTATTATTATTATTAATATTATTATTATTATTATTATTATTATTATTAGTAGTAGTAGTAGTAGTAGTAGTAGTAGTAGTAGTAGTATATTATTATTATTATTATTATTATTATTATTATTATTATTATTATTATTATTATTATTGTTATTATTATTATTATTATTATTATTATTATTATTATTATTGTTATTATTATTATTATTATTATTATTATTATTATTATTATTATTATGGAAATACAGCTCTCAATATAACATGGCTATTACTCTCTCCTAAACATTGATAATGTCTCATTCCCAGACTATAAACACCGACAAAAACATTACCAAACGTAAACTCTCATTATATATAAAAAAATCGTAAGTAATGTACAGTAATAACACAAAAGGACAGTACCAACTCCGACCAAAACTTAATAAATTAAAGAATAAAACTGAATAATGAACCTAAGACAGAGAAAGATAATCAGATCAAAATGCAATAACACTAAGTAAAGACAATGATAACTAGGGATAATAAAGAAAGGAATTGGTTAAAAATCATATCATAACCTAACCTAGCACTGTGATAACCTGTGTGTTGTTATTTTCCATTAATAGTGAGTGTTGTGAAGGGCATGATGTGAGGTAACTAAATGGCATAATTAATCTTGCTGCTTCAAACTTATATAACAGCTGAATTGTTTTTTGTTTGTTTTCAAATAAATAATTTTTTTGCTCAGTTTTGTTTTCCTGGTTGTTGTTGTTGTTGCTACGACTATTATTATTATTATTATTATTGTAATTGTTGTTGTTGTTGTTGTTGTTGTCCATACCATCATTACTGTACATATCCATAGATTTAATACTTAGGGCTACCTATTCCATGTTGTGCATATACTGAATACTGGAATAAACTATATATATATATATATATATATATATATATATATATATATATATATATATATATATATATATATATATATATATATATATTGGTTTAATTACCCATAACTCTGGTGGTTGTTTATTTTTAACACTGTAAAGTATTGCAGGTGAAGTTCTTTGTACTAGTATATTCTCATTACCTCAGTTTGTATATTGGTGTACATACCGTGGTATACTGATATATTCTGATGGATATGCTAGCTATACATATGAATATTTTCTAGGATATAAATTGAAGTAGTGTATAAGACAAATATATTGGAATATATTAATATATACTATGATATATACACTGTGACGTTTGCTAGTAATATATATGTCCTGTTAGATATATTATAGATGTAATCTGGATATTCAGCTGTATAAATAGACTGGAATAAACACTAAAGTCAAAGATATAGAATATACTGAACATATACCTATATAATGTATATCAATAAACGAATATACAGTATACAATAATATACAGTATAGTACAGGGCAATTTGCACTCACGAATCTGAGTATGTATAGCAATATATTGTATGGGGACTGTCCTAATGGTATTGGTGTACTCTCTCTCTCTCTCTCTCTCTCTCTCTCTCTCTCTCACACACACACACACATACACACACACACACCGACATAAGGTACATCGCCAGGTGTGCTAGCGACACCTGCTGTACCTTAACAGGAAAAGACACATCAATACCTGGATGATTTTTCAAATGTCGAGCTGTCTTCCTCGCTTCACTACCTCCTCCTCCTCCTTTTCTCATGATTACCGCTTTTTCTCCTGCTTCTGAACGTAACACTTCCGCCCTTATGTCTCCCCGTGACTTAGCACTGCCTTGTGTCCGGGTGCTTTGTGTTCCAATGAGCGGGATAATGAAGGATATATTGATAGCGAAGTGTAAAGGAATTGGTAAGTTGGCGTAAATGATGACCCGGTTCCTTTCTACACCCACGGGCTCACTCTTTCCTTGTTAATATATTGTAATAAATTGATGTTTTTACTCTTAGGAGTTATTGAAGGTGTCAGCGATACCTCCTGACAGCCAAATATTGTCGGTGAATATCGTGAGGGTATTTCCTTTTCTTTCTGGTATTCATCAAATATCTCACAAATATTCCCTCACTGTTGTAAGTTATAGTGTTAATATGTTGGTAATCAGTGGGGTAGTAGTGTCAGTGCGGTGGTGGTGTCAATAGGTTGGTATTAGTGAGGTGGTGTCAGTAGTGTGTGTGACGTTATTTTAGTATTGTCAGCTAGAGGTGTTAGATTGGTTAGTGTCAGCTAATTGATGTTAGTGATATGGTATCAGTTTGATGGTGTTAGAGAGGTGGCATCAGAGAAGTGATGTCAATAAGGTGGTATCAGGGAGGTGGTGATAATGCCTGCCACCACCTTGTAATACAATAGCTTGGGTGCGTCCGGCGTGTAATATTAATGGTGGTGGCGGGGCTTTCCGTTGGCTGAGAATGTACCGTAGGTGTCGCTGGGGTCACTGACAACACTACCTCCATGGATAACACCTCTGCCAGCATAATTGTCAACATTTGTGCCAGCAAAGTCAATAATTTGATCAACAGCTTCACCCAACATTACTGAAAACACCTTAATCAGCAGTGCCAACATCTCTACCAACACCACCACCTCCACCGGTGACACCATTACTTGTATTAATGACAACACTTGGAACAGAAATTCTAACATCTCAACCCTCACCCAAGCAACACTACTACTATTACCAACACCACTATTACCAACACCACCTCGAATGACATCATTACTACCAATAACACTACCCAACATCATAACCACAGCCACCAACAATACGCTGACGTTCCCACTACCAGCACGTCTACCAACAATACCAACATCATTTCCATGATTATCAAAATCACAACCACTACTGCCAACATCACAACTATCACTACCAACATCACAACCATCACTACCAACATCACAACTATCACTACCAACATTACAACCATCACTACCAAATCAAAACCATAACTACCAACATCAATACCACCACTGCCAACATCATAACCACCATTACCAACATAACTATCAACACCACTACCATCACTACCAACATTAACATCATAACCATCACTATCAACATCGCAACCATCACTATCACTATCAACATCCCAACCATCACTATCAACATCACAACCATCACTGTCAACATCGTAACCATCACTATCAACATCACAACCATCACTACCAACATCACAAAAAATCACTATCAACATCACAACCATCAATACCAACATGACAACCACTACTGCCAACATCACAACCACCACATCAACATCACAACCACCACTATCAACATGACAACCACTACGGCCAACATCACACCACCACAGTCAACATCACAACCATAACTAACAACATCACAACCACTACTACCAACATCACAACCGTCACTATCAACATCACAACCATCACTACCAACATCACAACCATCACTATCAACATCACAACCATCACTATCAACATCACAACCACTACTGCCAACATCACAACCATCACTATCAACATCACAACCACTACTTCCAACATCGCAACCACCACATTCAACATCACAACCATCACTACCAACATCACAACCACTACTGCCAACATCACAACCATCACTATCAACATCACAACCATCACTATCAACATCACAACCATCACTATCAACATCAAAAGCACTACTGCCAACACCACAACCACCGTTGCCAACATCAAAACCATCACTATCAACATCACAACCACTACGACCAACATCATTACCATCACTATCAACATCACAACCATCACTACCAACATCACAACCACTACTGCCAACATCACAACCACCACTGTCAACATCACAACCACCACTACCAACATCACAACCACTACTGCCAAAATCACAACCATCACTATCAACATCACAACCATCACTATCAACATCACAACCACTACTGCCAACATCACAACCACTAGTGCCAACATCACAACCATCACTATCAACATCACAACCACTACTGCCAACATCACAACCACCATTGCCAACATCACAACCATCACTATAAACATCACAACCGACTACTGCCAACAACACAACCATCACTATCAACATTACAACCATCACTACCAACATCACAAACCACTACTACCAACATCACAACCATCACTATCAACATCACAAACATCACTATCAACATCACAACCGCTACTGCCAACATCACAACCACTATTGCCAACATCACAACCATCACTATCAACATCACAACCACCATTGCCAACATCACAACCATCAATATCAACATCACAAGCACTACTGCCAACATCACGACCACCACTATCAACATCACAACCATTACTACCAACATCACAACCACTACTGCTAACATCACAACCACCACTATCAACATCACAACCATCACTACAAACATCACAACCACTACTGCCAACATCACAACCATCACTATCAACATCACAACCATTACTATCAACATCACAACCAATACTGCCAACATCACAACCATCACTATAAACATGACAACCACTTATGCCAACATCAAAACCACCACTATCAACATCACAACCATCACTACCAACATCACAACGACTACTGCCAACTTCATAACCACCATTGCCAACATCACAACCATCACTATCGACATCACAACCACTACTGCCACCATCACAGCCATCACATTCAACATCACAACCATCACTACCAACATCACAACCACTACTAACAAAATCACAACCATCACTATCAACATCACAACCATCACTAACAACATCACAACCATCACTATCAACATGACAACCATTACTGCCAACATCACAACCATCATTACCAACATCACAACCATCATTACCAACATCACAACCACTACTGCCAACATCACAACCACTACTGCCAACATCACAACCATCACTATCAACATCACAACCACTACTGCCAATATCATAAACAACACTATCAACATCACAACCATCACTAACAACATCACAACGACTACTGGCAACATCACAACCATCATAATCAACATCACAGACATCACTATCAACATCACAACCACTAATGCCAACATCACAACCATCACTATCAACATCACAACCACTACTGCCAACATCACAAACACCATTGCCAGCATCACAACCAACACTAACCATATGACAAACGACTACCCACTATCACTATCAACATCACAAATCAATATCAACATCACATCCATGCTTACAACATCACAACCATCACTATCAACATCACAACCATCACTATCAACATCACAACCACTAATGCCAGCATCACAACTACCATTGCCAACATCACAACCATCACTATCAACATCACAACCACAACTGCCAACATCACAACCATCACTATCAACATCACAACCACCACTATCAACATCACGACCACTACTGCCAACATCACAACCACCACTATCAACATCAAAACCACTACTGCCAACATCACAACCATCACTATCAACATTACAACCACTACTGCCAACATCACAACCACTACTTCCAACATCACAACCACCACTATCAACATGACAACCACTAATGCCAACATGACAACCACCATTGCCAACATCACAACCATCACTATCAACATTTCAACCATCACTACCACCATCACAACCACTACAACCAAAATCACAACACACCACTGCCAACATCACAACCATCACTATCAACATCACAAACATCACTATCAACATCACAACCACTAATGCCAGCATCACAACCACCATTGCCAACATCACAACCATCACTATCAACATGACAACCACAACTGCCAACATCACAACCATCACTATCAACATTACAACCACCACTATCAACATCACAACCATCACCACCAACATCACAACCACTACTGCTAACATCACAACCACCACTATCAACATCACAACCATCATTACCAACATCACAACCACTACTGCAAACATCACAACCATCACTATTAACATCTCAACCATCACTATCAACATCACAATCACTACTGCCAATATCACAACCACCATTGGCAACATCACAACCACCACTACCAACATCACAACCACCACCACCAACATCACTACATCACTATCAACATCACAACCATCATTGTCAACACACCACTACTGGGCCATCACACCACTACAACATCACAACCACACCACTACCAACATCACAACCAACACCACCAACATCACTACCGCCAACATCACAACCACTATCAACATCACAAACTATCAATTATCAACACCACAACCATCACTGCCAACATCAACCACACCATTGCCAACACTCATCAATTATCACATCACAACCACTACTGCCAACATCACAACCACCACTACCAACATCACAACCACCACCACCAACATCACTACTGCCAACATCACAACCATCACTATCAACATCACAACCATCACTATCAACATCAGAGCCACTCACGCCAACATCACAACCACCACTACCAACATCACAACCACCACCACCAACATCACTACTGCCAACATCACAACCATCACTATCAACATCACAACCATCAATACCAACATCACATCCACTACTTCCAACATCACAACAATCACTATCAACATCACAACCATCGCTATAAACATCACAATCACTACTGCCAGCATCACAACCACCACTGCCAACATCACAACCACCACTATCAACATCACGACCACTACTGCCAACATCACAACCGCCACTATCAACATCAAAACCACTACTGCCAACATCACAACCATCACTATCAATATTACAACCACTACTGCCAACATCACAACCACTACTTCCAACATCACAACCAACACTATCAACATGACAACCACTAATGCCAACATGACAACCACCATTGCCAACATCACAACCATCACTATCAACATTACAACCATCACTACCAACATCACAACCACTATAACCAACATCACAACCACCACTGCCAACATCACCATCATCACTATCAACATCACAAACATCACTATCAACATCACAACCACTACTGCCAACATCACAACCATCACTATTAACATCACAACCATCACTATCAACATCACAACCACTACTGCCAACATCACAAACACCATTGGCAACATCACAACCACTACTACCAACATCACAACCACCACCACCAACATCACTACTGCCAACATCACAACCATCACTATCAACATCACAACCATCACTATCAACATCACAACCATCACTATCAACATCACAACCACTACTGCCAACATCACAACCACCATTGCCAACATCACAACCATCACTATCAACATTAGAACCCAACATCACAACCACTGCTATCAACATCACAACCATCACTATCAACTTCACAGCCATCACTATCAACATCACAACTACTACTGCCAACATCACAACCACCACTACCAACATCACAACCATTACTGCCAACATCACAACCATCACTATCAACATCACAACCAATACTGCCAATATCATAAACAACACTATCAACATCACAACCATCACAAACAACATCACAACGACTACTGGCAAGATCACAACCATCATAATCAACATCACAGACACCACTATCAACATCACAAAAACTACTGCCAACATCACAACCATCACTATCAACATCACAACCACTACTGCCAACATCACAAACACCATTGCCAACATCACAACCAACACTATCCATATCACAACCACGACTACCAACATCACAACCATCACTATCAACATCACAACCATCAATAGCAACATCACATCCACTACTTCCAACATCACAACAATCACTATCAACATCACAACAATTGCTATAAACATCACAATCACTACTGCCAGCATCACAACCACCACTGCCAACATCACAACCATCACTATCAACATCACAAACATCACTATCAACATCTCAACCACTACTGCCAACATCACAACCACCACTATCAACATCACAACTACTACTGCCAACATCACAACCACAACTACCAACATCACAAACTATTACTGCCAACATCACAACCATCACTATCAACATCACAACCACTACTGCCAATATCATAAACAACACTATCAACATCACAACCATCACTAACAACATCACAACGACTACTGGCAACATCACAACCATAATAATCAACATCACAGACATCACTATCAACATCACAACCACTACTGCCAACATCACAACCATCACTATCAACATCACAACCACTACTGCCAACATCACAAACACCATTGCCAACATCACAACCAACACTATCCATATCACAACCACGACTACCAACATCACAACCATCACTATCAACATCACAACCATCAATACCAACATCACATCCACTACTTCCAACATCACAAACATCACTATCAACATCTCAACCACTACTGCCAACATCACAACCACCACTATCAACATCACGACCACTACTGCCATCATCACAACCGCCACAATCAACATCAAAACCACTATTGCCAACATCACAACTATCACTATCAACATGACAACCACTAATGCCAACATGACAACCACCATTGCCAACATTACAACCATCACTATCAACATTACAACCATCACTACCAACATCACAACCACTACAACCAACATCACAATCACCACTGCCAACATCACAACCATCACTATCAACAGCACAAACATCACTATCAACATCACAACCACTACTGGCAACATCACAACCACCACTATCAATATCACAACCATCATTACCAACATCACAACCACTACTGCCAACATCACAACCATCACTATTAACATCACAACCATCACTATCAACATCACAACCACTCTTGGCAACATCATAACCTCCACTACTAACATCATAACCACTACTGCCAAAATCACAACCATCACTATCAACATCACAACCATCACTATCAACATCACAACCACTATTGCCAACATCACAACCACTACTGCCAACATCACAACCACCACTACCAACATCACAGCCACCACCACCAACATCACTACTGCCAGCATCACAACCATCAATTATCAACATCACAAACTGCTGCCATCATCACAGCCACCACTATCAACATGCATCACCACTACCCAGCATCACAACCACCACTATCAACATCACAACCATCACCACCAGCATCACGGCCAACTCCCACTGCCAACATCACAACCATCACTACCACACAGCCACCATTTTTGCACATCACCCATCACCATCAAGCCATCACTGCTGAAATCACAGCCACATACTGCCAGCATCACTAGCCACCATTTGCAGCATCACAGCCACCACTACCAACATCACCACTAATGCCATCAGCCATCACTATCAGCCATCACAAATCCTCACATCACAAACCATACATACAACTACTGCCACCACACCAGCATCACAAGGCCACACAAAACCACCATTTGCCAACATCACAGCCATCACTATCAACATCACAGCCACTGCCAGCATCATACCACTCCAGCCACCACAGCACACCACCACCACCACATCACTATGCCAGCATCACAACCATCACTGTCAACATCACCAGCCATCACTTCAGAACCGCACTCCTACAGGCACCACCACTGCCAGCATCACAACCACCACCACCAACATCACTACCGCCAACATCACAGCTGCCATCATCCATCACAGCCACTACCGCCAACATCACAACCATGCAACATCATCTCTTTCAATCACAGCCATCACTACAGCCATCACTATCAATATCACACTACTCAACATCACAGCCACCACTACCAACATCACAACCATTACAGCCAACATCACAACCATCACAATCAACATCACAACCATCACTATCAACATCACAACCACTACTGTAAACATTATAACCAACACTGCCAACATCACAACCATCTCTTTCAACATCACAACCATCACTACCAACATCACAACCATCACTATCAACTTCATAATCATCACTCTCAACATCAGAACCGCCACTGCCAACATCACAACCATCACTATCAACATCACAATCATCACTATCAACATCAGAACCACTATTGCTAACATCACAACCACCACTATTAACATCACAATCATCACTATTAGCATCACAACCATCACTATCAACATCAGAACCATCCTATCAACATCACAACCATCACTATCAACATCACAACCACTACTGCCAACATCACAACAACCACTGCCAACATCACAACTATCACTATCAACATCAAAACCATCACTACCAACATCACAACCATCATTATCAACATCACAATCATCACTATCAACATCAGAACCACCACCGCCAACATCATAACCACCACTACCAACATCACAACCATCACTATCAACATCACAACCACTACTGTAAACATTATAACCACCACTGCTAACATCACAACCATCTCTTTCAACATCACAACCATCACTACCAACATCACAACCATCACTATCAACTTCATAATCATCACTATCAACATCAGAACCGCCACTGCCAACATCACAACCATCACTATCAACATCACAATCATCACTATCAACATCAGAAACACTATTGCTAACATCACAACCACCACTATTAACATCACAATCATCACTATTAGCATCACAACCATCACTATCAACATCATAACCATCACTATCAACATCACAACCACTACTGCCAACATCACAACCACCATTGGCAACATCACAACCACCACTACCAACATCACAGCCATTACTGCCAACATCACAAACATCACAATCAACATCACACCCATCACTATCAACATCACAACCACTACTGTAAACATTACAACCACCACTGCCAACATCACAACCATCTCTTTCAACATCAGAACCGCCACTGCCAACATCACAAACATCACTGTCAACATCACAATCATCACTATCAACATCAGAACCACTACTGCTGACATCACAACCACCACTATCAACATCACAATCATCACTATTAGCATCACAACCATCACTATCAACATCAGAACCATCACTGTCAACATCACAACCATCACTATCAACATCACAACCATCACTATCAACATCACAACCACTACTGCCAACATCACAACAACCACTGCCAACATCACAACTATCACTATCAACATCACAACCATCACTACCAACATCACAACCATCATTATCAACATCACAATCATCACTATCAACATCAGAACCACCACCGCCAACATCACAACCACCACCACCCACATCACTACTGCCAACATCACAACCATCACTATCAACATCACAACCACTACCTTGTATCTGTACCACTATCAACATGACCCCACTGCAACAGCATCCTGGCCACCACTATCAAGCATCACGAAGCCATCTGCCACCAACATCACAACCACCTGCTAACATCACCAGCCACCACTATCAGCATCACCGTACCATCAATGCCAGCATCACAGCCACTACTGTAACATCACAGCCATCTCACTGTAACATCCACAGCCATCACTATCATCCACAGCCACTACTGCCAGCATCACAGCCACCGTTG
The DNA here is from genome assembly GCF_018991925.1 of Homarus americanus. Taxonomy (NCBI): domain Eukaryota; kingdom Metazoa; phylum Arthropoda; class Malacostraca; order Decapoda; family Nephropidae; genus Homarus; species Homarus americanus. Next base: position 17,962 of record NW_024718961.1, on the reverse strand, counting down.
GCGGCATCACCACTACCAGCATCTCGCAGCCACACTGCTGCCAGTATCTGGGCATCACGCTATCTGCATCACAGCCATCACACTATCAACATCACGACCTGCCTTGACATCACAGCACTGCGCCAGCATCACCGTACCACTGCCAGCATCACGCACCACCGCAGCTTCCACTGCTGCCAGCATCACAGCCACCATCACTATCAGCATCTGACCATCACTATCAACATCTACCCAGCCACTACTGCCAGCATCAAAGGCTTCACCATTTGCCAGCATCACGGCCATCACTATCGGCATCACAGCCACTACTGCCAGCATCACCAGCCACCTGCCAACATCACAGCCACCACCGCAACATCACTGCCAGCATCACAGCCATCACTGTAAGCATCCTGACCATCACTATCCAGCATCAGGAGCCTGCCGCCCAGCATCACAACCACCACTACCAACATCACAACCACCACCACCAACATCACTACTGCCAACATCACAACCATCACTATCAACATCACAACCATCAATACCAACATCACATCCACTACTTCCAACATCACAACAATCACTATCAACATCACAACCATCGCTATAAACATCACAATCACTACTGCCAGCATCACAACCACCACTGCCAACATCACAACCACCACTATCAACATCACGACCACTACTGCCAACATCACAACCGCCACTATCAACATCAAAACCACTACTGCCAACATCACAACCATCACTATCAATATTACAACCACTACTGCCAACATCACAACCACTACTTCCAACATCACAACCAACACTATCAACATGACAACCACTAATGCCAACATGACAACCACCATTGCCAACATCACAACCATCACTATCAACATTACAACCATCACTACCAACATCACAACCACTATAACCAACATCACAACCACCACTGCCAACATCACCATCATCACTATCAACATCACAAACATCACTATCAACATCACAACCACTACTGCCAACATCACAACCATCACTATTAACATCACAACCATCACTATCAACATCACAACCACTACTGCCAACATCACAAACACCATTGGCAACATCACAACCACTACTACCAACATCACAACCACCACCACCAACATCACTACTGCCAACATCACAACCATCACTATCAACATCACAACCATCACTATCAACATCACAACCATCACTATCAACATCACAACCACTACTGCCAACATCACAACCACCATTGCCAACATCACAACCATCACTATCAACATTAGAACCCAACATCACAACCACTGCTATCAACATCACAACCATCACTATCAACTTCACAGCCATCACTATCAACATCACAACTACTACTGCCAACATCACAACCACCACTACCAACATCACAACCATTACTGCCAACATCACAACCATCACTATCAACATCACAACCAATACTGCCAATATCATAAACAACACTATCAACATCACAACCATCACAAACAACATCACAACGACTACTGGCAAGATCACAACCATCATAATCAACATCACAGACACCACTATCAACATCACAAAAACTACTGCCAACATCACAACCATCACTATCAACATCACAACCACTACTGCCAACATCACAAACACCATTGCCAACATCACAACCAACACTATCCATATCACAACCACGACTACCAACATCACAACCATCACTATCAACATCACAACCATCAATAGCAACATCACATCCACTACTTCCAACATCACAACAATCACTATCAACATCACAACAATTGCTATAAACATCACAATCACTACTGCCAGCATCACAACCACCACTGCCAACATCACAACCATCACTATCAACATCACAAACATCACTATCAACATCTCAACCACTACTGCCAACATCACAACCACCACTATCAACATCACAACTACTACTGCCAACATCACAACCAATAACCAACAACATCACAACCATTACTGCCAACATCACAACCATCACTATCAACATCACAACCACTACTGCCAATATCATAAACAACACTATCAACATCACAACCATCACTAACAACATCACAACGACTACTGGCAACATCACAACCATAATAATCAACATCACAGACATCACTATCAACATCACAACCACTACTGCCAACATCACAACCATCACTATCAACATCACAACCACTACTGCCAACATCACAAACACCATTGCCAACATCACAACCAACACTATCCATATCACAACCACGACTACCAACATCACAACCATCACTATCAACATCACAACCATCAATACCAACATCACATCCACTACTTCCAACATCACAAACATCACTATCAACATCTCAACCACTACTGCCAACATCACAACCACCACTATCAACATCACGACCACTACTGCCATCATCACAACCGCCACAATCAACATCAAAACCACTATTGCCAACATCACAACTATCACTATCAACATGACAACCACTAATGCCAACATGACAACCACCATTGCCAACATTACAACCATCACTATCAACATTACAACCATCACTACCAACATCACAACCACTACAACCAACATCACAACCACCACTGCCAACATCACAACCATCACTATCAACAGCACAAACATCACTATCAACATCACAACCACTACTGGCAACATCACAACCACCACTATCAATATCACAACCATCATTACCAACATCACAACCACTACTGCCAACATCACAACCATCACTATTAACATCACAACCATCACTATCAACATCACAACCACTCTTGGCAACATCATAACCTCCACTACTAACATCATAACCACTACTGCCAAAATCACAACCATCACTATCAACATCACAACCATCACTATCAACATCACAACCACTATTGCCAACATCACAACCACTACTGCCAACATCACAACCACCACTACCAACAACCACCACCACCAACATCACTACTGCCAAACATCACAAACCATCAACATCAAGAACCACAACACCAACCACCACTATCAACATGACAAACTAATTACTGCCAACATCACAACCACTAATTTTCATCAACATCACAAACCATCACCACCACAACATCACAAACCACTACTGCCAACATCACAATCCACATCACTATTAACACACTCAAACCATCACTATCAACATCACAATCCACTACTGCCAACATCACAACCACCTATTTGCAACATCACAACCAAATCACCACGAATACTGGTAACCCACTACTGCCAAAATCACAAACCATCAACATGACAACCACCATTGCCAACATCACAACCATCACTATCAACATTTCAACCATCACTACCACCATCACAACCACTACAACCAAAATCACAACACACCACTGCCAACATCACAACCATCACTATCAACATCACAAACATCACTATCAACATCACAACCACTAATGCCAGCATCACAACCACCATTGCCAACATCACAACCATCACTATCAACATGACAACCACAACTGCCAACATCACAACCATCACTATCACAGCCACCACTACCAACATCACAACCACCACCACCAACACATCACTACCGCCAACATCACAACCATCACCATCAACATCACAACCACTCACTATCAACATCAAACCACTACCGCCAACATCACAACCACCACTACCAACATCACAACCACCACCACCAACATCACTACCCAACATCACAACCATCACTATCAACATCACAACCACTACTGCCAACATCACAACCACCATTGGCAACATCACAACCACCACTACCAACATCATAACCACTACTGCCAAAATCACAACCATCACTATCAACATCACAGCCATCACTATCAATATCACAACTACTACTGCCAACATCACAACCACCACTACCAACATCACAACCATTACAGCCAACATCACAACCATCACAATCAACATCACAACCATCACTATCAACATCACAACCACTACTGTAAACATTATAACCAACACTGCCAACATCACAACCATCTCTTTCAACATCACAACCATCACTACCAACATCACAACCATCACTATCAACTTCATAATCATCACTCTCAACATCAGAACCGCCACTGCCAACATCACAACCATCACTATCAACATCACAATCATCACTATCAACATCAGAACCACTATTGCTAACATCACAACCACCACTATTAACATCACAATCATCACTATTAGCATCACAACCATCACTATCAACATCAGAACCATCCTATCAACATCACAACCATCACTATCAACATCACAACCACTACTGCCAACATCACAACAACCACTGCCAACATCACAACTATCACTATCAACATCAAAACCATCACTACCAACATCACAACCATCATTATCAACATCACAATCATCACTATCAACATCAGAACCACCACCGCCAACATCATAACCACCACTACCAACATCACAACCATCACTATCAACATCACAACCACTACTGTAAACATTATAACCACCACTGCTAACATCACAACCATCTCTTTCAACATCACAACCATCACTACCAACATCACAACCATCACTATCAACTTCATAATCATCACTATCAACATCAGAACCGCCACTGCCAACATCACAACCATCACTATCAACATCACAATCATCACTATCAACATCAGAAACACTATTGCTAACATCACAACCACCACTATTAACATCACAATCATCACTATTAGCATCACAACCATCACTATCAACATCAGAACCATCACTATCAACATCACAACCATCACTATCAACATCACAACCACTACTGCCAACATCACAACAACCACTGCCAACATCACAACTATCACTATCAACATCACAACCATCACTACCAACATCACAACCATCATTATCAACATCACAATCATCACTATCAATATCAGAACCACCACCGCCAACATCACAACCACCACTACCAAATCACTACTGCCAACATCACAACCATCACTATCAACATCACAACCACTACTGTAAACATTATAACCACCACTGCTAACATCACAACCATCTCTTTCAACATCACAACCATCACTACCAACATCACAACCATCACTATCAACTTCATAATCATCACTATCAACATCAGAACTGCCACTGCCAACATCACAACCATCACTATCAACATCACAATCATCACTATCAACATCAGAACCACTATTGCTAACATCACAACCACCACTATTAACATCACAATCATCACTATTAGCATCACAACCATCACTATCAACATCAGAACCATCACTATCAACATCACAACCATAACTATCAACATCACAACCACTACTGCCAACATCACAACAACCACTGCCAACATCACAACTATCACTATCAACATCACAACCATCACTACCAACATCACAACCATCATTATCAACATCACAATCATCACTATCAACATCAGAACCACTATTGCTAACATCACAACCACCACTATTAACATCACAATCATCACTATTAGCATCACAACCATCACTATCAAAATCACAACTTTCACTATCAACATCACACCCACTACTGCCAACATCATAACCACCACTGCCAACATCACAACCATCACCATCAACATCAGAACCCAACTTCACAACCACCACTATCAACATCACAACCATCACTATCAACATCACATTTATCACTACCAACATCACAACCATCACTATCAACACCACAACTATCCCTATCAACATCACAACCATCACTATCAACATCACAACTACTACTGCCAACATCACAACCACCACTACCAACATCACAACCATCACTATCAACATCACATTTATCACTACCAACATCACAACCATCACTATCAACATCACAACCGCCACTATCAACATCACAACCACTACGACCGACATCACAACCATCACTATCAACATCACAACCACTACTGCCAACTTCACAACCACTACTTCCAACATCACAACCACCACTATCACCATCACAACCACTACTGCCAACATCACAACCACTACTTCCAACATCACAACCACCACTATCAACATCACAACCACCACTACCAACATTACAACCACTACTGCCAACATCACAACCTTCACTATCAACATCACAACCATCACTATCAACATCTCAACCACTACTGCCAACATCTTAACCACCATTGCAACATCACAATCATCTCTTTCAACATCACAACCATCTCTACCAACATTACAATCATCACTATCAACATCAGAACCGCCACTGCCAACATCACAACCATCACTATCAACATCACAATCATCACTATCAACATCAGAACCACTATTGCCAACATCACAACCACCACTGCCAACATCACAACCATCACTCTCAACATCACAACCACCACTGCCAACATCACAAGCATCACTATCAACATCACAATCATCACTATCAACATCAGAACCACCACTGCCAACATCACAACCATCATTATCATCACAATCATCACTATCAACATTCGAACCACCCGTGCCAACATCACAACCACCACTATCAACATTACAACCATCACTATCAACATCACAACCGCCACTGTCTACATCCCAACCACCACTATCAACATCACAACCATCACTACGAACATCACAACCATCACTATCAACAACACCACCACCACCACCACTATCAACATGACAACCACCACTACCACCAAACCACCAGCCTGCAGGCCTCATTAGCCATTACCCACCAGAGAGAATGTTAAATATTTTAGCCTGAGACAAGACCTACCTGTGTGAGTCTCCTCTCCCGTTGAGTATTGACCTTCTGGTGTTTATTATATGAGAGAGTGTCACTTCGAGCAGCAAGTAGTGCCACCTCGAACAGTCAGTAGTGCCACCTCGATCAATCAGTAGTGCCACCTCGATCAGTCAGTAGTGCCACCTCAAGCAATCAGTAGTGCCACCTCAAGCAATCAGAGTGCCACGTCGGGCACTCAGTAGTTCCACCTCGAGCAGTCAGTAATGCCACCTAGAGCAGTAAATAGTGCCACCTCGAGCAGTCAGTAGTGCACCTCGAGCAGTCAGTAGTGCCACCTCGAGGAATCAGTAGTGCCACCTCAAGCAGTCAGTAGTGTCACCTCAAGCAATCTGAGTGCCACTTCGGGCACTCAGTAGTGCCACCTCGAGCAGTCAGTAGTGCCACCTAGAGCAGTAAGTAGTGCCACCTAGAGCAGTAAGTAGTGCCACCTCGAACAGTCAGTAGTGCCACCTAGTCAGTAGTGTCACCTCGAGCAATCAGTAGTGCCACTTCGGGCAGTCAGTAGTGCCACCTCGAGCAGATAGTAGTGCCACCTCAAGCAGTCAGTAGTGCCATCTAGAAATGATCATGTGGTTTACCAGACACTACTGATCGACCGTTTTGTTAGTGTGGTGTTCTGTTGGGGCCAATATGGAGATTATTACTGGCAGTTTAAGCTATATCTCACACACACACACACACGCACACAGAACAAAATGACGGAAAAATACGAGCATTAATTTTATGAAACCTGACAAGTTGGTCGTGGTGGTATGGAAAACATTAAATTTTTTTGAAGGTTAGGGCAGAAGTTAAGTTCAGATCAGATATCAAGGTTATCTCACACGTCAGATCTGTGTGTGTGTGTGTGTGTGTGTGTGTGTGTGAAATAATAATAATAATAATAATAATAATAATAATAATAATAATAATAATAATAATAATAATAATAATAATAATAATAATAATAATAATAATAATAATAATAATAACTATTAATAATAATAATAATAATAATAATAATAATAATAATAATAATAATAATAATAATAATAATAATAATAATAATAATAATAATAATAATAATTAACGGTTTATTAAGATAACATGGCAGCCCGAAGGCTGAAAATATACAATGAACAAAGATGATAAGTTACAAATGGTGGAAGCGGGTAATGGGTCACTTGATTGACAAAAGCTTTCAATACGAAAACATAAGAAACATAAAGTCAACACATAGATTAACTATAGATCTGGTACTGTGGGAGCTGGTCTATAGACATTCTTGTGACCTGATGTCGGCTCCAACAAAGTCCTTCCCACTGTCTTGATGGCCGTTGTACCTGGCTGCTAAGTCTAGCGACTTGGATGAATCTGGCGAGCAAATTTTGTTAATCAGAGTACCACATAGAAGGGTACAACCTTTTTCACAAGGACAGGGAAGGTAGGAAGGGGGAAGGGGTCGCACTCTTCGTCAAGGATACATTAAAATGTTGTATTAATTCAATAATTCAATAAGAGGGAGATAGGAAGTAACTGGTTCACAAATAGGGTGGTGGACGAGTGAAACAAGCTTAGCAACTTTGTAGTAAGTGCTGGAACGCTGGAAAGCTTCAAAAGGAGGCTAGATAGATTCATGGATGATAGAGAGTGGTAGTAACTCTTGACAGGAACTGCCATGCACAGGCCAACCGGCCTATCGCAGACTCCTTATTTTCTTATGTTCTTATGTTATGTAAATAGGAACCGAGTCTGTATGGGTAGAAATCACGGAAGGAAGAGAAAACTAATTATGGGAGTGATTTACAATCCCCCAAGTCTTGGGAAAGAAGCAGCTCAGCCCATATGGCAGGAAATGAGTAGGGCAGCAAAATATAACAACCTGTGCATTATGGGGGATTTCAACTTCAGAAATATTTACTGGGACAACATTGTAGGTGACTATGAATCTGAAGACTTCCTAGATGCAGTACAGGACAATTTTTTGAAACAACTAATTACAGAACCCACTAGAGGTGACAATATATTAGAACTAGACTAGTATTAACAATTAAAGAAAATATTATCAGAGATATCACAGTAGGGGAAGAACTAGGTAACAGTGACCACAGAGAAATCAGGTTCACCCTAAATTGGGAAACGAAAAACAATGACAGTATGGTCAGAGTCCCAAACTTTCGGTTGGTGGATTATCAGGGGTTAAGACGGTACCTAGGTGAGGTCACCTGGGAACAGTCACGTCAGTCCCCAGTAGGAAGGGCTGAGGTCATAGATAACACAACAAATGATCATGACTATAATATGTTCACTAGTATACTACATAAAGCACAAGAACAAAATATACCAAACAGAAAATTTAGGTCAAATAAGAATGAGCCAAGGTGGATGACCAGAAAACTTAAACATGACATAGGAATAAAGAAAGGAATATATAAGAAATTAAAGGGAGGGGAGGAGCAGCTCAGAAATAGGTATAATGAACTATCTAGGAATGTTAAGAAAAACGTAAGGAAAGCAAAGAGAGACTATGAAATCAAAATAGCAAGAGAATCCAAGGCGAATCCCAAGGGATTTTTCCAGGTATTTAGAACAAAGGTCAAGGACAAAGTTCGGCCTTTAAAGTCAGGGAGGGGAGAAGTGATAAATGGCAGTGAAGAAATAAGCAAAGCATTGAACAGTTACTTCTTATCAGTTTTCACAGAAGAAATTTGAGAGGAAATTCCAGAGGTGGAACTGATATTTAGGGGAAAGGAAGAAGAGAAATTAAGGAATATCACTATCAGAAAAGAGGATGTTCTTAAGAGGATAAATAAACTAAAGAAGACAAAATCCCCAGGGGTTGATGAAATTTTCCCTCGAGTCTTGAAGGAGTGTAGGGAACAGATTAGCGGACACCTCGTAAATTTATTTACAAAATCATTAGACACCGGAGTTGTGCCAGACTTGTGGAAACAGGCAAATGTAGAACCCATATTCAAAAAGGAGACAGAGCATCAGCTTCAAATTACCGGCCGATCAGTTTGACGTCAGTTGTGGGGAAATTTCTTGAATCAATTATAGCATCTAGCATCTGATCGCATCTAGAGAAAAGCAAATTAATCTACGTCTCTCAACATGGGTTTACAAAGGAAAAATCTTGTCTAACAAATCTGCTGACGTTTTTTAGGAAAGTCTTCGAGGTAGTACATAATGACGAAAATTACGATGTTATTTACTTAGACTTTAGCAAAGCATTTGACAGAGTACCGCATCAGAGGCTTCTGAGAAAAATTAAGGCTCGTGGTATCGAGGGAAAAGTTTTAAATTGGATAAAATCATGGCTCACCGATAGAACGCAGAGGGTCAGCGTAGATGGTGTTAAATCTGAGTGGGGTCATGTAACCAGTGGGGTTCCCCAGGGGTCAGTACTAGGCCCACTCTTGTTCATAATCTACATAAACGATCTAGATACTGGGATCAGCAGTGACATAAGCAAGTTTGCGGATGACACCAAAATAGGGCGGCAGATTAATTCAGGGCAGGATGCAAATGCATTACAGGAGGATGTAAATAAACTGCAGGGGTGGTCTGAAAAATGGCAAATGAAATTCAACACCAGCAAGTGCAGCGTACTTAATATTGGAAGAACAAATACTGTCAATGTATACAGCCTTAACAACATCAACCTAGAGAAGTCGACTTGTGAAAGAAACCTAGGGGTACTTGTAAGCCCGGACCTACGGCCTAGAAAACAGAGTATTGGGTTTAATATCTAGAAGTGTAAGTATTAAGAGTGCAGAGGTCTTATTGCAACTATATCTTGCAATAGTCAGGCCGCACCTCGATTATGCGGTTCAGTTCTGGTGCCCTTATTATAAAATGGATATCAATTCACTAGAGTCGGTGCAGCGAAGAATGATGAAAATGATTCCGGGACTTAGAAACCTTCCATATCAGGATAGGTTAAAGAAACTAAACTTGCATTCTCTAGAAAGACGAAGAGTGCGGGGAGATATGATAGACGTATTTAAGTGGGTGAAAGAAATCAATAAAGGAGATATAGATAAAGTTCTTATAATATCCGAGCAGGATAGGACTCGGAGCAACGGATTTAAGTTGGATAAGTTTAGGTTTAGGAGGGAGATAGGAAGGATTTGGTTCACAAAATGAATTGGTGCTGCAGATTACCACGTGGTCAGGGTAGGTCCTCCAGCTCACACAGGGCGTTGGAGATGGTTCTTGTTCCTCATGTGATGAAGTTAGGAATTCATAGTTCCTCACCTGGGTGGAGTAGGGAGTCCTCATTTCTCTTCTGATGTAGTTTGGAGTGTTTCTTGGCTTCTCATCCAGTGTTGGGGGTGGTGAGTGTACCGGGGGCTGGGTGTGTCAAGTCCCCGTCTGGTCAACATTGACCGCTAAGCACGATTGTCACTCTAACAGTTGTTTCTTTCTTTTGAAATGAAATTGTCACTTTTTTTTATCACTTGTGGGTTGATGGTCAATCTTTGCACTATACTGTTGGTGGGAGGATGTTGATAAATCCAGATGGGGAGGAGGAGATGGGGAAAGGGAAGGCCCGTCAAACCAGGCTGGCAGCTGTCTCCATGGTCAAGAGACCACGGTCGCGTGAGCGGACAGCGCCGACTACACACGTCCTTACCCTATGAAGGGCGAAGGAAGTGTGTGTGTTGGGGGGGGTGTTGTTTTGTGTGTGTGTGTGTGATATATACTATTTTGCTGTCACTTAACATTTAGGTCGACAGAAAAAACATGTTAATTTTTCTTACGTGTCAAGGAGGAGATGTTATGATATATTTTGTCTCTCTTGGTTATTTTATGTGTTTGTGAAAGTCAGTATAAGAATTTATTGTTCTCTACCGTACTAAATACCTTTCATTAAATCCTTTGAGGACGAAGGGTTTAACCCATTGAGTATGACAACCTAACCTAACCTAACCTAACTTAACCCCTTGAGTATGATCAAAGTTATTAATGATCAGTGAGTAAAAAAATACTCATTCATGCAAAAACTCACCAACAAATTTGTGAGTCAGTGAGTCATGGTCCTATTACTCATGGTGGAAGTTGAGTCCCCACAAGGATATTGGAGGGAGAGTCATTTGGGACTTGGCGCTGACAGCATACCCCGGGATTATGTGACCTCTGGACCAAGTCGTTTATCACTGTCTTGCCACTAATTTCCGCTCAGCTCGGCGTCCTTACCTGGGAATGATTCACTAACTCGAGTAATTGACTGTTGCAAAGTTTACTCGTGATGGGAGGCATGGGGTGAGGGATGGGGTGATAAGGAATGGGAGGGAGGGACGGGGTGATGTAGGGGTGAGGGATGGGGTGATGGGGAAGGGAGGGGAGTGCTAATGATGAAGGGGATGGGAGGGGTGGATGGGGTGATGGTGGAGGGAAGGAGGGGTGATGGGTAAGGGATGGACGGGTGATGGGGAGAGAGGGTGATGACTGATGGGAGACAGGGAAATGGAGGTGTGGTGGGATGGGGGAGGGGTGATGGAGGGGGGTGATGGGAGATAGGTAGGGATGATTAGGGATGGGGAGGATAGGGCTGATGGGGAATGGGGAAGCGAGGGGTGATTAAGAAGGGGAGGGGTGATGGGTGAGTGGAGGGGTTGTGGGAGACACAAGGGGTCATTTGGACAAGGGCGTGATAGTGAAGGGGGGAGAGGGGGAGGGGAAGGGTATTATGGAGGGGGAAAGGTAATGAGATGGGAAGCTGTGATGGGGAAAACAGGCAGAAAGAGAGAGAGAGAGAGAGAGAGAGAGAATATTACTCTAACTCAATGCGTTATATGAACATAGGACGACAATGTTGCTCGACTGTGGGACGGTAGGGAGTAAAAGGCCCTTTTTTGTTAATGGGTGGAGGGTAGTCGTCTATCTCAGGTTCATCTAATGGGTTAATGGTGAGAGGTTACCAGCACTACAGTGTACACATGATGGGTTTTTCTTGTCGCTGCCGTGAAACAAAGACACTTGAGTCAGACGTCCATGCTGGGAATAGTGGAAATTACGATGCGTTTTTGTATTAGAAAGCAAACACTAAACAAAATCGCTATTATACTACGAATTTTAGACCTAGAAAGCAAACACGAAAAAACACTAACACGGACAAGCTATAAGTTTTTTTACTTTTATTTATTTTTGTGGAGGGGGTGTATGAACTTTGAGACGGCAGAGGCTCTATTTAAAATGTATAATGTGTCTGGGAGTATTGAGCCACGATACAAGCTAACCAGTTTCTCGTTAATTTTCCCCGAGTCGAAGGCATGACCAGTAACCTTGTTAATTGTTCGTAAAAATAAAAGAAACAACAACAACAGCAACAACCGCAGCCACATTATTTGTTTATGTCTTCCTTAATGTTGTAATGTCTAATGTTAAGAAAATCTTGAAACACATGTCAGTGATGCGTCTTTAAGTAATATAAACACCGTCAACATAGGTTAGAACTCTACAGTATGTAAAGAAACTGCAGCAAGTCCACTATTCCCCTTGCACACACACACACACACACACACACACGCACACACACACAACAAACTCCTCACACTTTAATGCTGCCTAAGTGAACAATACATTATGTACCGACAAAAAAAAATGTTGCATATTTTCTCAGTAATTTCCTCACTCACCAAATAATTCAGTGGACAGTGTGGGAGGTGTGTGTGTTAGCTACTGACGACATAACGACTCACATATTTATAATCACATGCACACACACACACACATATATATATATATATATATATATATATATATATATATATATATATATATATATATATATATATATATATAACAACGACCTCACCAGCCAGGACTCGAACCCTCGTCCTTATGCGTGTGACCAGGGATTGCTACCAACTTGCCACAAGGACACTAAAATCAATCCTAGATTTTGTTATATTTCACACAAAGCCTGTTCATTGAGCTGATGGCACCGTGAACCTCCAATAGGGATTGCCCGTGCCACTTATGTGGTGGGAGTAGCATTTTACGGAATCCAGCTTGGTATGAAACACGAGGTACCATGTATAAGGTCGAGGGATCGAGTCCTGGCTGGTGAGGTCGTTGTTATATGTTTTATATATATATATATATATATATATATATATATATATATATATATATATATATATATATATATATATATATATATATATATATATATATATATATATATATATATATATATATATATGTATATATATATATATATTTCATGTAGATCCACAATGACAACGTGGATAAGATAAATCTTGATAAAATCACACGGGAAGATGGAAACAACGGAGTACCTTAGCTTTCGTCTTTATTCAAGACATCCCGTGTGATTTTATCAAGATATATATATATATATGTATATTGTTACGACAGTGTCGTATTTTTCTATTTTTTTTTTATAACATGCTTCCATGTTGTTGCATATTATTCCTGTAATGATGTGTTATATTTACTATTATATAATCTAGTCACCTTACCCTGTGCTGTTAAGGTTTTAACTGTTATTATTTGTTCAAGCCCATCTTATTTCTTCATTTAGTATTGTAACAAGCATTCTTTGTTTCTCTAACGACCATCTGCATCGTTAAACGACCCATGTTTCACCTGGTCGCACTGGCCGGAGTTGACCTTATATATAGTACCCCACCAGCAGACTGAGTTCAGTCCAGTCCTCTTGTCATTCAGTTCACGTTCTTTTGAGTGACACCCGTCACCTGTTACTTATACTTTATTTTATTTCTGTGTTGTTCCTGTCGCCACCAATGTGGTATATCTATGTGAGTACCTATTCATGTCTCTTATGTGTCCATCAGTGCTTGCTTAGTTACATTTAAGTAATTCAGTGTTGTTTCACCATAGTTAATTTCAGTGTTAGTTATTTTATATGTTTATGCAGTGTTAACGTAATCCAGTGCTTTATTTTATTCTATATGTTTAAGCAGTTCTTTTGATGTTTCGATGTTTTAGTATCATTTGTGTCTTAAAAGTTTCGATAGTGAATCAATTTGTTGTGACAGCCTATGAGGCTCTTTATTGTGTTAGTATTTAATTTAATTAAATTCTTAAAGGTTTACTTTATTTATTTTTATCCCCTTTTGATTTACTTCACTTTTTTTTTTTGGTTACGCCTAGAACCTGGATATTAAAGTAAATTAAGAGACGGCGTAACAATATATATATATATATATATATATATATATATATATATATATATATATATATATATATATATATATATATATATGTATGTGTGTGTGTGTGTGTAACCGGTAAAAGGAAATTATTCTCACTTGACTTGGGGCTTATTGTTAGATGGTAATGCAGTGGAAGCACCCCTTGGAGAAAAAACCTGAACCAGCACAACCACAATTAAATTACTAGAAAATTCATTCTCTGTGACCCGTGGAAGGATAGCACCTGTGATTGGGGTGAATGAGACGCACTGTAAAATTTAGACACTTCTATTCCCTCCAACGCTACAGACACAATCAATAATGGTACACCAACATATGCACACCTCCTAACCTGGCTTATACATGATATTGAAATTATTAGAAACTCAGAAAATGCCTCATTAGACAACAATAAATTCCAAGTATTAAGAAATGTTTCTTGTGCACATGAACAGGCCTTAAGGGCTTTCAACAAAATAATATGAATCACTGAGAAAATGGTATAAAAAATAAGAAATTATTAACTCCACCATGAACAGGCCTTAAGGGCACTCAACAAAATAATGTTACACCAACTGATGCACACCTCTTAACCTGGCTTAAGACACTACACTGGCAAACAAAAGTTATACATGATATTGAAATTATAAAGAAATAGTAAATGCATCAAAGGAAAACTAAATCACAGTATCACTTACAACAGAAAGAAGGAACCTCATCGGAAAACAGTTCCCTCGTTGTCTGACAACAATTAGTGGCACATAAACATTAGAAAACAATACTATCAAAAATATATAAGAAATATTAACTACACACAGCAAGACAATATCAGTCACTGAAAAAATAGTATTAACCACACACAGCAAGACAATATCAGTCACTGATAAAATATTATCACTATATGAAGAAGTTATTGACTCCACCAATACCCGTGAAAACATGCTCCTTAACCTCACACATAGGTTGCGCATGCACCCGTATTTTCTTAAGGCACAAACAAGCCCTTCACAACCTTGGAAAATGTTCCTCTAAGTACCCACTAGACTCCTGGTCTCAGTGTGTGACCATTCATTCACTCAGCTAGCCTCATTTTACACTCAGTACATCCATGAAATGGAAGGGAGTGAGCAAATCAGACCTTGTACAGTTGAGGGGAGCCCCAGCTTCCCGTTAGTAAAAGGTTTTCACTAAACTGCCTTTAGATTTGTAGTATTGTGAGCCGAGGTGGATGAGATCTGGTGACCCCAAACGATCGTCAAACGGGGACAGATGATGGTCCCACGTCGTTAATTGTACACCCAGACAGCTGGTTTCACTCCATCCCTCACTGCTCACTCAACCGCCGTGGGCTCAACTCAGATGAGTGGACGCGTTCAGATAGTGTGGACGTTCATACCGTGTGGGCTCTACAGCAGCGCTTCTCAAACTATCTGATGTGGCGGACCGGCATGGTTTTTTTTCGATGTGCCACGGACCGGCGAGCGAAGCTAGCCAATCCCGGGGCCTATAGCCCCCCCCCACCCCAGGAAAATCTTTTGAGATATGTCCTATTTCAGGGGCATTTTGAGACTATCTGTACTAAACATGAAGACATGATGTCTTATTCATTCTAAGGCCAATCATCATTGACGTAACAAGTCTTCCCAGTGTGCCAGGGACCAGTACCATATTTGTGCCATACAATTAATTGTTTACGATCAGAGAAAATATTATTTGAACGTTCGTAGTAATATTATTTTATACAGGAAAAATATAATGAATATAAAAGTTGACACATTTTTTATTTTATATTGATTTTGTAAACAACTTAACACAGTAATAACAATTAACACAATAACACAATTAACACAATAATATTCATGTCAAAACCTTAACCTTTACTAATGTGAAGAGTGAGCCTGCTTCTTCTTTGTCAGCTTATCCAATCGTGGTTCAATTGAGGACAGTGCCACGCGCAATGGAGAATGAACATCCATACAATTCCTGTATTTTGTCTTAATGACACTCATTGTTGAGAAGCCAGTCTCGCAGAGGTAGGTTGAAGGAAAGGGGAGAAGAGTTTTCAGAGCAATTTCACTAAGCTCAGGATATTCTGCTTTCACTTTTATCCAAAAAGATGCAAGTGATGTTGAAGTTTCGAAACTTATCTTCAATCCTTCGTCAGCAGCCAGCTCCAACAATTTATCCTATCATTGAGGCAGCACCATCAGTACATACGCCTGCACAAAACTTGAAATCCAACCCACATTTGTTAACGATGTTGTCGTTCACAGTCTTGAACACTTCAGAACTAGTTGTTTTTGTTAGTAGTGAAGCAGAGAAAAAAAACTCTTCTTTAAGATCACCCTCATGTTCAAAGCGCACATACACCATCAGAACTGCCTGATTAGCAACGTCTGTACATTCATCAAGCTGCAAAGAAAAGTACTTTGCTGATTTAATCTGTCCTATGAGCTGATCTTCCATATCGTGTGCCAGATCGTAAATTCGTCGAGCTATAGTGTCATTTGAAAGTGGAACCTGAGCCAGCTGTGTGACACCCTTCACGGCTGGCACGCATAGTAAAAAATCGGCCATTTCTTTTAATGGGATGCATACAGTTATTTTATCCGAAATTAAATAACTACCATACTTAAAATAAAAAAAATTTATGTTTTGGGTGGATATGGCGTAACTGGTGGCCGAGAAACGTGGCAATTCTGGCAACACAAGGTGATGCGCCCTATTGATATCCCCAGGTGTGGTTCCCACAGAGTCAAACGCCACATCATCATGAAGGTGTTGTTATACGTATTTCAGTTCGCTGTTTTGCTGTTCATTATATCGCATTTGTTAGTTGCATAGCAATGACTTTTAACATGAGTGAGTAAATGAAAAATATAGCCATAATAAATATAAAAACTACAATGAAAATGTAAAAAAAAAAAGACCGAGTCAGATGTCCCGGCAGTGTCACGTGGTGTGGAACGTGACTATCGTTCTTTCTTTTCTGAAAACTCTCCGCGTACCGGCAGACGATGGCTCACGGACCGGCACCGGTCCGCGGACCACACTTTGAGTAGCACTGCTCTAC
>NW_024718960.1:0-10563 GCF_018991925.1 Homarus americanus | reverse complement strand
GGTGGTGTAGTTCTTGTCCTCACATCAGCATGGTGGTGTAGTTCTTGTCCTCACATCAGCATGGTGGTGTAGTTCTTGTCCTCACATCAGCGTGGTGGTGTAGTTCTTGTCCTCACGTCAGCATGGTGGTGTAGTTCTTGTCCTCACATCAGCATGGTGGTGAAGATCTTGTCCTCATGTCAGTATGGTGAAGTAAGAAAAAGATTAATCGCTGACGTATTACCAAGAGAATTGTTAATATATTCGCCTTATTGACTTTCAGTAGACTGTTAGAATGTTTATAAGTCTGAAAACAGGTAAAAGGTTTTCTCTCGACAGTATGTATCTCACTGAGGAAGGCGTAATGTGACCTTCTTGTACTGATATATGTGCACGATATTTCTCTTCATAAGGTTACCTAAGAAGTACTAAACACCTGATCTCCTTGAGTACTTGCTGCCACTGTAATAGTTCATGTACTCGTGTACTGTAAATTAATCGGGAATACGTCATTGATAGAGTCGTTACTGGTCAGCTTGGAACTTACAAAAGGTATAATTTACTCTAATTTACTTTACTTTACTTTATCATCTTCACCACTGATCGTCTATTTAGCCGCTTGGGTGGTCGGTCACGTCTCTATTACTCACTGTTAGGATTTATTGGTTGTGGTAATTGTATGATATATATGGACACAAAGTAGTACCTTCAGCTGTATATTATTATATTACTCTTATATTACTCTTATTAATTATGTATAGTAAAGTATTACAGAACATGTATTAATTCTATGTAATATTCCCATTTATTGTGCACCATATTATGTATATAAATTATCATATTTATACTTTATGTATTTAGCTTGTGAATGCTGGCATCTGTACAGGCCAGCGCTTAGTAATACATAGATAGATGTAGAGAGAGAAGACAGAGTCCTCGTGGTGTGAACGCGAGCTTCTGCGTCCTACTGTATATATATATATATATATATATATATATATATATATATATATATATATATATATATATATATATATATATATATATATATATATATATATATATCTCCCGTACGAGAATAGAACCTACTTTTAAAGACAACAAGTGTTTGTGTATACCCTCAGTAGTATAGAACATTCTTTGGGTATCTGACAATACGCTAGATGGCACAGTGATTATTTTTCAGTGAGATACAGTGGACCAAGCCTTCCCCCGGACTCTGTTAATGGCGTCTCGTCTTCAGTGACTTCAGCTTCAGACAGCAAGACTACTACAAGCCTCTAGACTTACAGTGTTGTGAAGTGCTATGCTGTGTACAGTGCTGTGCTGTGAAGTGAAGTGTTTTGTGAAGTGCTGTGCTGTGTATTTTAATCATAATTGTCTGTGCAAGTTGCGGTCAGATGACTAATGGAGCGGCCCGACAGTACGTGCTCTCCCGTCTCTGGTCTGAGGGTGACTGAGCCAGCGCCCGACGCTGCCAACCCGCTCCTACGTCTGGCAGCGCGCCAAGCCTCTCCCCTCCCGCCAGACACACACACACACACA
This sequence comes from Homarus americanus, assembly GCF_018991925.1. Classification (NCBI taxonomy): domain Eukaryota; kingdom Metazoa; phylum Arthropoda; class Malacostraca; order Decapoda; family Nephropidae; genus Homarus; species Homarus americanus. Next base: position 9,039 of record NW_024718960.1, on the reverse strand, counting down.
CGCATTCACCTTATTTTCTTGTGACTTACTTGTCTTCTGTAATTCTGTGCATAGATTACGAGGGGCTGACCCGATCTTTTGCACAGATAGAGTACAGAAGCAGTCGGCATGTCTCACAGGGATCAAAATGATACCCTGGACGATGGGGTTACGAGTTTTAGTGTAGGAGACCTCTCCCCACCCACGCTTACGCCCCACGCTCCCCACAGTGACAACGCCGAGTCACCCACAGAATCTCCTCGCTCGTCGCGAGCCAGCTCTCCTGCGATGCATGCGTCCACAGATCTCCTTCAACTGATAAAGTGGATGGAAACTTCTCGACGCCAGGACGATATTGCAAGGAGAGAAGAGGAAGAAATTAGGTACAAAGAGTCTGAAAGACGACGCCACAAAGAGGAATGTCTAGAGAACTCAAGACACGTAGACGGAGGATGAGACTCTTTAGAAGAAAGTGAGGACGCCAGACGGAAGTTTGATGTTTTCTTGTCCCGTATAAGATTTGCTTGCTAGTGATGACTAGAGTATTGGCATTATTTCTAGAGCGGACAATAACACTGAAGCATAAACCCTTACGCTACCACTATGATTTCCATTTACCAGCATCTACGAACCACGCCATATTTGTTGTTCCTGGATTCCATTTACCAGCACATCACGGTAACGCTTATTTGGGGATTTTGAACACGCAGTGGCGACCGTTTTAGTTACCACTCCCGGGTTTCCCTTCTCCATATCCTGGTTGTTGCGTCACCTCCTCAAAGTCTTCTTTGTCAGCTCCAGTTCGAGGAGAGCTGAGTTCACTCTGGGAAGTGACCACAGGATCACCTATCCTGGAAACCTACGGCACAGTGACTACCTACCGTCTTCTACAATACTCAGCCTTACTCGTCAGCCATCTCAGCTCCGCACTTAAGTATTTGTAATTTTATATTGCCTCCCCCACGTCCACTTGCTTCAAATTATTGTATGTTGTATAAATATGTATATACTGTTAATGTTTAGGTTAAGTATGGTTAAGGGTAAATTATAGAAAGCTGAATATTTTGTTAAGGAATTATGTACTTTATTATACACGTATCAAAACCTCGATCCTTTATTCATCTTTTTATAGTCTGGATTGTCTTTGTTTTTTGTTTGCTGTTTTGGGACCTGCAGACCCTTAACTATATTCAAAATCTCAACTCGTAACAACCTTTCAAAAGGTTGCCGCAGACGCTCCTCCCTGATGCCCACGTGCTTGGCCAGATGTTTCGGGAATGGCGTCGACGTTGGCAAGACTATGCAACAATGGTTGACTTGTCAAGTTTATCACAGCCGAAACAAATGATACAGCTTCGTATGTGCTTGTCCTTAGAGACACAACATACTCTCGAGCAAACACTTCAAGTGCCTCCTACGACAACTCTGACGGTAGAGGCCGTGCTCGACAAGTTGCAGGAACACGTCAAGGGACAGTGCAACGAAGCACTCAGGAGAAGAGAACTCCTCCAATGTAAACAGCTTGATGGAGAATCTTTTGACGCGATTTTTGTAAGGCTCAAAAGGTGTTCAGAGGAAGTTGATGTTTGTCCCGGACATTCTCAAGTCTCAAGTCTATGAAGAGACACAACTTAAGACAATCATTTTAACGGGTGTCCGAGATGAAGAGCTTGTTCAGCGTCTCATTCCCTCGACCCCACTTCCTCCCTTCAAGATGTTGTTACGAAATGTCGAGCATACGAGGCCGCCAGGTGTGCGACTTCAGCTTTACGCTCACAGCCTGACCAGGTGAGGGCGATGCCTTCCTACAGAAAGGGTAAGAAGCAGCAAGATAACCCCACCCCTCACCCTCCAGCTACACCTTCAGCAGCACCTTTGTGTAACAGATGTGCGAGACAGCATAATGCCTCCCAGTGCCCAGCTGCTCAAAGCTTGTGCAGAAGTTGCGACCGCCAGGGTCACTGGGCTTACACAGTCAAGTGCCCTGCTAGCAAAGTTCAGTGCAGACTTTGTGGTCGTGTGGGCCATTATGACAAATGTTGTCGTAAGAAGACACATAAAGGACACCACCTAGGATCCAAGAAGTCATCCTCAGGTAGTGCTGGCGCGCCCCCTCCTTCTGGCAAGCATCAAGACGCTGTTTCCAGTAGTTCCTGCCGTCGTGTACATAGTTCCACAGACACGACGCCCCAGCACATCAATGTCGTCATTTCTTACGGTAACTCGTCATCCAGTCTTCAGATGTTACCTGACACCGGTGCTGACGTCTCAGTAATTGGTCCACAACATTTAGCAAGTTTGGGAATACCCAGGAGCAACCTACAGCCCCCTCCTCAGACAACGAAACTGACAGCTGATGGTTCCAAGATGGCTCCAGCGTTGGGATCTTTCTGGGCTACCCTTACCTTTGGTAAGCAGTCTTGCTCAGCCCGGATTGATGTTCATAATGGTATCCCGACTCCGCTTTTATCATATGGCCATTGTCAAGAATTGGCCATTATTTCCAAGGAATTCCCTAAACCTATCTTAAAGGTCACCCATGTCAACAGGTTGAAGGAATTCCCTATCTCTACTAACACGTCCCCTTCTGACGCAAGAGCTTACCTTCTCAAGGAGTTTGCTGACGTGTTGGTTAATAAGAAATCTTTAGGATCCACACCACTGAAGTCGATGGTGGGTCCACCTATGAAGATTCATCTTAAGGATGGTGCTACACCTTTTGCCATCCACACCCCTCGTTTGATTCCTCACGCCTACAAGGAGCTAGTTAGACAAGAGCTTGACTCCATGGTTGCTCAGGGAATCATCAAACCGGCCGGAGACGAACCTTCACCTTGGTGCCACCCTCTCGTCCCCGTCGCCAAACCTCGTGGTGGAGTACGGATCACCACCGATCTGTCAAAACTTAACCAGCAAGTTTCCCGTCCAGCCCACCCTTCACCCACACCCTTCGCAGCTGTTCGAAGTGTGGACCCGAAGGCGAAGTTTTTTACAACTATGGACGCCTTATGTGGTTATTGGCAGATCGAGTTGGCCAAAGAAGACCAACATTTGACCACATTCATCACACCATTTGGAAGGTACCAGTATTGCAGAGGCCCCATGGGATTTGCCGCTACGGGTGATGCATTCTGTCAACGTGGTGACGCGGCCCTTCAAGGAGTCACGAATTGTGTCAAGGTGGTTGATGATATCTTACTCCACGACGAAGACTACTGTGCCCACCTCTCCCGGATATATGAAGTTCTCACCAGATGTCGAAAGTACGGGATTACCCTCAACGCTGACAAGTTTGTAGTCGCCGCTCCATCAGTGAACTTCTGTGGGTACACTCTCTCAGCATCAGGCATCGCAGCTGACCCGGAGAAAGTAAGTGGAATCAGGGATTTTCCAACCCCTGCCAACCTGACAGACCTCCGTTCTTTTTTGGGTCTGGTCAATCAGCTGGCTGAATTCACACCTGACATCTCCGCTGCAGCCCAGCCATTACGCCCCCTGCTGAGCCCCAGGAGGACATTCCTGTGGACCCCAGATCATCAAGAGGCCTTCCAGCGAGTCAAGCAGGCCCTCGTAAGTCCACCTGTCCTTGCCTGTTACGACCCAGCCCTACCCACCGTCCTCCAGACTGATGCCTCCAGACTATACGGCGTTGGTTACGCCCTTCTGCAGGACCATGGCGGTGGACAACTCCGCTTAATTCAGTGTGGATCCCGGTTCCTGACCGACGCTGAGACCCGATATGCCACGATTGAGCTGGAGATGTTGGCTGTTGTCTGGGCGATGGCGAAGTGCCGCTTCTACCTGATAGGACTTCAGCACTTCACCCTCTTCACGGATCATCGCCCCCTTATACCTATAATCAATCACTACTCTTTGGATGCAGTAGAGAACCCTCGCCTTCAACGTCTGAAAGAGAAGCTCTCGCCTTATCTCTTCACGGCTGTGTGGCGTGCGGGTAAGCTGTTGTGCATCCCGGATGCCCTGTCCCGCGCCCCTGTCAGTCGCCCCACCCCAGAGGACGAGATGTTGTGTTCTACAGCTGCTGCATCCCTCAAGTCAGTAGTTTCATTGAAGGCCGTCTTCACATCAGAAGAGTCTACAGCACTGGATGCAGACAAGACCCTTGAAGATCTCCGCACCGCAGCCCGGGCCGACCCTTCCTACAACCGGCTCATCGACTGTGTGTCTCAGGGATTTCCATCTAACCGATACGACCTTCATGAATCGCTACTCCCGTACTGGAAAATACGCGAGGACCTCTATTGTGATGGAGACCTCGTCTTGTATGGCCCACGAGTAGTCATTCCTGCTGCCCTACGCCGCCGTACCTTGACCCGCCTTTACGACAGCCATCGAGGAGTGGAGGCCACCAAGCGATGGGCGAAGCAGACTGTATTTTGGCCCGGAATTGACGCGGACATTGCAAGTACCGTCCGTGCCTGTGAGCCGTGCCAGATTCTGCAACCTAGCCAGCAACAGGAACCTTTAATGTGCGACGACAGCCCTTCAAGACCCTTCGAGTCTGTGTCGGCCGATTTCTTTGCAGTAGCAGGGAAGTCCTTCCTCGTTATTGCCGACCGACTGTCTGGATGGCCTGTTGTCGTCCCCTGTGGTAGTGATACAACGGCTACTTCTACCATCCGGAACTTCAGGCATTACTTCAGAGAAGTTGGTGTTCCCCTCCGCCTCAGGACTGATGGAGGACCCCAGTTCACCAGCCACGAGTTCCGGGACTTCATGGACCGTTGGGGAGTCCGTCATGTCGTGACCTCGCCCCACTACCCCCAGGCGAATGGACACGCTGAAGCCGCAGTCAAGATTGTGAAACACCTGATCCTTAAGGTGTCACCCTCAGGAAATATCGACTGCGAGGACTTCGATCGAGGTTTGTTGGAGTTACGCAACACCCCGAACTTCACCGGACGCTCCCCAGCCCAGGTTCTATACGGACATCATCTCAGGTCTTGTGTTCCTGCCCACCCAAAGTCTTTTTCTCAAGAGTGGCAGGCCAAGACTGAAGAATATGACCGCCGTGCAGCAGAACGAGCCGCAGATGTCGCTGCTCGGTATGACTGTCATGCCCGCCCCCTTCCCAGGTTGAGTATCGGCCAGCAGATCAGGATTCAAGATCCGGTATCTCACCGCTGGGACAAGGTTGGGGTTGTTATGGGTATTGGCCGGTCCAGGGACTACCAAGTGCGTCTTCCTAGTGGTAGAGTATGGTGGAGGAACCGTCGTTTCCTCCGACCTGTGGAGCTGCCTAGTGTTGACCCCTCCCCAGTTGAGTCCCCTAATGTTGATGTCTCTAAAGTAAATCCATCCCCACCTTGTGTTTCTGCCCCAGTACTCCGCAGGTCCGAGCGACTCAGAAACAAAAGGTCCGCTCAAGATGAAACTATGAGCGTATAGGGGAGAGGGAGGTGTATGATATATATGGACACAAAGTAGTACCTTCAGCTGTATATTATTATATTACTCTTATTAATTATGTATAGTAAAGTATTGCAGAACATGTATTAATTCTATGTAATATTCCATTTATTGTGCACCATGTTATGTATATAAATTATCACATTTATACTTTATGTATTTAGCTTGTGAATGCTGGCATCTGTATAGGCCAGTGCGTAGTAATACATAGATAGATGTAGAGAGAGAAGACAGAGTCCTCGTGGCGTGACCACGGGCTTCTGCGTCCTATTGTATATATCTCCCGTACGAGAATAGAACCTACTTTTAAGACAACAAGTGTTTGTGTATACCCTCAGTAGTATAGAACATTCTTTGGGTATCCCTGGCAATACACGCTAGATGGCGGGGTGAAGGATTAGTAATATCCGTAGAGACTCTTAATGTGCTTCTAGCGAATTATTGAATTATTTGAATCGGTAAGAAGAATGAGATTTATTTAGATTTAGGCATCACTGCATCACTGCTCCACCATGAAACCTGTGCTGTGTTGTCTGTCAATAGTTACAGTATAATCAGTACGAGACGTACGTGTGCGAACACCTGCGCCTCACGTGTTATATCTCTCCCAGTCCCTCACCTGTGTGTATATATTCAGCCAAAGATCCCCTCCCGACCGAGATAAGGCCAGAAAGTCCTTATTTCCTAGAAGTTCCTCAGTTTGTCTTTTAACACAGCTGATTTGGAAGAGATATCCTGTAAAAGTGTATTAAGAAAAGGCTATTTGCACACACACACACACACACACATATATACCGTATATATATATATATATATATATATATATATATATATATATATATATATATATATATATATATATATATATATATATATATATATATATATATATATATATATATATATATATATATATATATATATATATATATATATATATATATATATATATATATATATATACACGAGGAGAATGTTGTAATAATGGGGTGTTTCTTCGCCGTTGCCAAGTGTTGTCGTAATAAACGGAGGCAGGACAGGCAGCAGCGCTCATTAATCACCGCCGACTTTCTCCTTCTACAAGAAAGCAACACACGTGAAAGACTTACAGTATATAATATTAAAACTTATAAATAAGGTTCAATAGTAACACTTGGCCGTGGATGAGGGCCAACATCTTTTAACCGCGCTTAGTGTGTAGTGAAGGCACAGTAGGTGGCTGACCCAGGCTGGTCCCACAGCTTACGCTGTCATCCCACACACCATAAACCATTTACTCACGCTTGGTGGAGGTGATTAGGATAGTGCTTCAGGTTTTTATCTATTGTCCCAGTAGCCAACAGGATGATAGGTTATGTTATGATGGTAAGCTTAAAAAATACCAGCGGCATTTATGTTTAAAAGGACACGAATATGGATAAATATACATTGGTCTCATAGGCTGGTTGTGTGAGTTACTGTACAAGGAACCTGCTTAAATGGACAAATATGTTGTTTGTACAGTATATATAATGTATGTACTGTACATATTACCTGTATATGTTTCTCGAAATGTTAAAAAATTTCTATCTTAACATTAAGCAATTTTGTTACCTAATGTTATCATTAAACAGGTGTTTCAACATTTAGTAAAAAAGTTTTTACAGATGCTGACAGAGACTTGAATGCCTGTGCTACATGCGAGAATATTTATAGATGTAAACCTAACCTAACCTAACCTGACTAATTCATTATTGTTTTTTCTTAGAACTATGTATATAATTATATTTATGCATAATGTGGAGAACTGCCAAGTATTTTCAACATTAGCCAGAAGGCAGGCATCTCTTGTCAACATTATACACAGATTGTCTTAATATCGACATTATTACCATTGCTTTCAATATTAGACAAGTCAAATACATAATGTAGACATTAAGCAATTCCTCGCTTAATGTCAACGTCAGACAATTTTCCACACAACACGTGACATTATACGTGAATACGTAGTTCATAATATCAGAACTCTCGGTAACCACCGAGATAATTTTTCTGTGTCGACTATTTTAGGATGTAAATCCATCGAGTATTGACCTACTAACACACACACACCTCAGTGATCAGGAATGCGGCCATGTTTTCTAGTCCCAAATACCACAAATTATCAATTACCAGAACATTGAACAACTGTGAGTCATGAACTTACCCGCTGGAGACTTATTGAAGCCTTTAAGATGTAGAGAATTTTCTTGCTCCAAGAGACACTCACACCAGGTGACATACACAAAGGTTGTACAACTCAGACCCCATGTAAACTGCACAAGGTATTCCTTTACTCACCAAGTTGTTAACCCTTGAAACAGCTTACCGCCAGAGGTAGTTGATGCTGAGAACGTTTCATTTTAAATAAAGATTTGATCATTATATAAAGATGAGAGAACAAGAGGCGGGAAATAATACAGATAACTAGTGCTAATTCGTGTGTTCTATTGGTAAGTTGTTATAGCGATTCTGTTGTTAATTTATCGTTGTTGGACGAGTGTATTACTAACCTTGTTACAGGCTTGAAGACCTTCGTTGTTGAAGTGCAGTAATGTCATTATAACAACATAGTTTTCGAGTTAATTTGACTTTTCTATTTCACTAAAAAAATACAGGTTCAAGGGAATATTTTGTTTACTTATTACTCAGCCAATCAGTGGAAGTCTCGATGTAACGTGATACTCGTGCGCATGCGCAGGCTCTGGCATTTGAACTGCGTAGTGACAAGATGGCTTCTGTGTGTGAAGGCTGCTCCTTGGCAGACTGGTGTACCATCCAACTTGTGTTTGAAAATGAAGCCGATGTTGACATATTCATGGCTCACGGTGCTTCGCTGTCTTTCGTAAAGTGTTCAAAGTGAAGATAGACGCGCTTGGAACCAAAAGATGGGAAATCATACCAGAGTACCTGGATCGCAGTGCTCAATCCAGGTTATTTGAAGCGTTTTGCATGGCGCGGGCAGGTTATCCATACTAACCTTTGAGGCCAAGTTCTCGGTGCAACTGGTGACATCCACAGAACTGTAAACCACAGTCAGAACTTTGTGGATCCTTCTACTGGCGTTCATAGGCAGTATAAAGAACATGTGGAAGGATATCAAAAGTTGGGAGCCTGGTGCCGGAAACAAGAAACAACATTACTGCCAATGTTTCGCTCGGTACATGTTCCAACATAACGATCACAACACCATACTGCACCACTTCCTCCTACAAGTGTCTTCACTTCATCATCCCTGTCTGATAATTAAGGTAAGGTTTGTTTAGGTCAGGTTTAATAAGGTTTGTTTCGGCAAAGTTAAGTTAGGTCAGTTAGGTTTGGTTTGGTTTGGTTTGGTCAGTTTTTACTTTCATTTTTCACCCCCAAATTTTGTTTTACTTGAAAACTCCGGCCACATTGTTGGTAGTGTGGGAGGTGGCATATCTCCATGGCTACTCATTCCCGACAAAGAATAAAGGTCTGATTAGTATGAAACATTATGAAAAAACACCTGCACGCACAAAACTATTTTTCTTTGTAATTTCCATGGTTGGTCTCTACCTAATATTTTATCAACGTGAGAGTACCACAGCCAGGGAGGGTGGCGGGGGAGGTCGGTACATTCAAGTCCAA
>NW_024718959.1:0-25341 GCF_018991925.1 Homarus americanus | reverse complement strand
TGGACGATACAGCTACTCCAGGGTGTAAGACCTAGAGTAGAAAGTCTTAAGACCTTACCTGAGGTTGAAAGACTCTTATAGTGGAACGTCTTAGGTATTGAAACTTTAATTACAGTAAATAAAATATAATCTACCTAAACATTCCTTCACCTGGCGACAACTAATGATACAGGTGGTGTAATAGCTCTTAAAAATTCCTCCGTTTGATATAATAATGACCACACATGAACTTATAATGTGCAATATCTTGATAACACATTAGCTGCAACATTACACATAGTTCAGTGTATGTGTAGTGAGGGACATCTACCTAAATGAGTTACAGAATGTGGAGTTGAGGCAAAAAAAAGTTGGGACATGTTTGAGATCATCAGTTGAGCCAAACGTTTATACTCAATATTGTTTTAATGGTATTTTAGAGCGACCGAAAAATGTAAACAAAATGGCCGGCTAGGTGACACATACCTTACAAGAAATAAACATGAGAACGACACACACACACACACACACACACACACACACACACCAGTTTTACCCACATTATCACCAGACTATCGGCATACCTGGTCGGTGGACACCTGCCTCCTCCTCCTCCTCCTCACCTTGCTAATATGCTAATATGCTAATATGCTCTGGTATGTTCCAGTCTATTTAAGATATGCTCCCATCTATCTTAAAGAGCTTATGCTAGGTTGGTCTGATATGCTCCTCAAAGACTATGCTGATATACTCTTGTCATCTGATATGCCATTATGTTCATATCACTCTAAAGGATATACTAATATGTTCTGATATGTTGGTATGGTTCTGTCTCTCAGAGGGTGTGCTGATGTACTATAAGAGCATATGGGGTATGCTGATATACTTGGTTATGTAGCTAGGCTCATATCTCTCTTACAGGGTATGCTAATATACCCTGATATGCTTGCATCTATCTCTGAGCGTATACTGGTTGACTGTAATGACATAAGAGATATGCTGGTATGCTTCTAAGGGAATATGTTAACATACTCTAATAATAATTTGAAATGAGGTTAGCTATACCTTAGATTCAGGGGATATACTGATATGATATGAATTAACCTAGAAGTATACTGATATGTTCTCAAGGCATTCAGGGGATCTGTTAGTATGCTTCGACATACTTTCGGAACAAGGTAAACTGGACCTTCAGAAGATAGGGTGATATGCTGACATATTCTGATGGATCTAAGAGAGAGTGGAAGACTATGAGAGCTAGTTAATATACTCAGGTATGTTGATATCCCTTCATGGCACTTGGGATATATGGTAATATACTCCGATGTGTCTCTTTGGATATACTGATATGCCACTAATGGGTCCCCAGAAAGCAGGAGACAAGTTGATCTGCTTCGAGGACACTAATCTGTATAATGATTTTTTCCCTGACTGTTAAGAAGTATACTGGTATATTTCAAATGTTGCTTAGTATTATAGTATACTTTGGGCTGTTCTGAACATATTTCACAGCTGATTTTCAGAAATATATGCTGCTGTCACTGGCTTGTTTATTCCGGAGACATTGATTATACTTTGAGTATGTTGATATGCTTTGTTACCAGTCAAGGAATATGCTGATATGTTCTGACACTTCTCAGTGATTACCCTGATATACTTAGATACCTGACAGTATTTATTGGAGTATAGTGTCCTATACTCTGATGTCATTCTAGTGATATGCTGATGAGCTGACATACCGCTTTATGTAACTGTGATATATTGAATCATATACATCCATTCCTCACGCTTAATATATATGATATTCTAAACAATGCTGATATTATTTATGTTATACCCTGATTATATACTAACATACTACAGTGTCATTTATAGTGTATGATATTAAACATTCGGGGGTATACTTTGAGGTTATTTAGAGAATATGATGGCAAACGGTGATATACTCTGATGCCATATTTGGTATACACAGATATATTGATATAATTTATATAATATACCGATAGATATAACTAAATATCTGTGAAGTAAATCCTGTACTTTTTGATATACCATTCAGGGTGAAGGTATGCTAATATACCACGATAGCACCCGTCTCTCAGCGCTAATATACCCTGATGGCACACTTAACATCCTGGCGCCGGTCGTGGGGTATACTGATATGCTAAAGTCTTCTTCATCTTCTAATATCTCGACTTCAGCTTCGTAAACTGTGATTACTTAAACGTATTTAACGCTCGTTTACGTAACTTTTTTGTAGAATAAATGAATGTATATCCGGGGTTCTTCTGTTTCTTTGTCCATCTGATGTTTGCGTCCATGTTGAGGAGAACCACTTAGCAGGGCTCGCATTTTCCCATAATGTGTTACCTCAAGTTCCATAATTTGCACTTAGTGAAGCCACGATATCCCGCGTTATGTTGCCCGTCTTACTTCCTTCTGGGTTATGTGTCTTAAGTTGGTGAAAAAATTAAATTAAGGCTGAATTATTGTTAAATGTTAAGGTATTATAGTACTTGTCTGTCGTGTTGTTAATATAACATAGTTTCACCAGCAGTATGTACTCAAGAGCTTATTAACATCGTTGACGAGTCAGAGCCGCAACACTGAACCAATCTATATGAACATTAACACAAAAAATAAATTGTTACATTACATCGACTATCAAGACATAACTTACAATACAAATTAATAAATAATTGTACCAGGCAGATAAAAATATTAGTTACAAAAAATTATGAAAATAGTCTTAATGTTCACGCCAGAACTTACCCCATAACAAAAGCCATACAACATTTTCCCAGTTAAGACTTCGTTAAATACAATCTCAAACTCCTTCTCAGAAACTGTGTGTTGGTGGTGTGCCACGTGTGGTGTGTGTGTGTGTTTGTGTGTGTGTGTGACAGCACCTTTGATTTATACAAATATTCACCCAAATGAATAACACCAAGTAATTCACCATGTTATTCACGACTCTTAGATCACTTGGCTTGCGTCTCTCAAAAGGTCGAGCCAGGGTCAGCTGATTCAGTAAACACCGCTCACATTAATAGGGACCTGCCACACTTTGCCATAAACAGATAAATTGTACCGGGAATTTTCCCCCACACACTCATCATTGTCACTTTATGTAACTTGCTGACAAAACCCATGACCCTTCAGGCCTTTTACGCCCTTAATGCATGAGTCATAAAGGCAAGCATGAACTCCGCATGCTTCCCAGTTGGGCACTGTAAACGCTTCTGCGCTTCACCTTGCACAGGATGTAAGGGGGTGCCCAATAAACTAGCCCCCTCGTGGGCAATCTGTAATCACTACCACTGTCTCGCGGCCCAGAGTAGTAGTTGGACATATCACTAGACAGGGAAATTCACACTTAACACAAGTGTTATCTCAAGGTCATATTCACAACACTTCCCTGGACAGAATTCATAATTTATTTTCTCATATTACATCTGTGTGTATACCTGCTACTAGATAAACAGAAAATGCCAAGAAGTGTTTACATCAAGCGCTGCCACTTAAGAGTTCCAAGAACTAAATTAAAACAATTAGTGTGTGTGTGTGCATGGTGTGAGTGTGCATGGTGTGTGTGTGTGTGTGAGTGTGCATGGTGTGTGTGTGTGCATTGTGTGTGTGTGTTTGTGTGTATATGGTGTGTGTTTGTTTGTTTGTATGGTGTGTGCATGGTGTGTGTGTGTGTGTGTATGTGTGTATGGTGTGTGTATGTGTATGGTGTGTGTATGTATGGTGTGTGTGTGTGTGTGTGTGTGTGTATATGTGTGTATGGTTTGTGCATGTACGGTGTGTGTATGGGTGTGTGTGATTGTGCATGGTGAGTGTGTGACTGTGTATGGGGTGAGTGTGTGTGTGTGTGTGTGTGTTTCCATTGCCATGAGGATATCATACAATTTTTAAAGCACTGGTCACATGGGCGCATTTTTTTTTAGCAATTTCTTGCCGGAAAGTTATTTCGAGCAATTTTCGAGAAATTCGAGCAAGTTTTTGAAGCATTTTTATTGACAATCGTGATAGTCAATTTCTTGACTATTTCGAGCAAGATTATCGGTTCAAAACCCGGTTAATACCATATTTAATGACACGAAGCTTATTTATCGAGTATTTACCTTGGCTATATATAACATAGATCAATAACATTATGTATAAAATGCACAAACAGTTTTTTACGACACACTGAGTTTATTATTTGGGTGGTGTTTTGGCGTGTTTGTTTACAAAACACAAGCCCATACAGCCGGTCATTCTCCACACACTAACAACCCTCCCTACTGTAACTACGATAGTTGAACCAGTCTATATTAAACACTCGTTCCTCCTCCTCGCCAGCCACTTACGAGTCCCCAATAGTTTTTCTTCGCTTTCTCTCATTTCTTTTTAATAATAACAATAATACCAAGGATAGCTGCTGCGTCGTCTGCATTGTTGTTGTGATGTTCCGTCTCCCTTCTACTCGCACAGCGGCGTTAACTTTTTTTTCTTGCTGTAGTAACTGAACCAAGAGCCACTCGTGTGACCACATTTGGAAGAAATTACTCGTAATTTCTTGCTCCAAATTAATTGCTCATCAAAGGGATCGTGTGACCGTAACTTAAGTCACCCTTTAAGAAAAACTGTAAATACTGATTCACAAAACTTAAGGATAATTTCTGACTTGGAACCATCGGTGTAATGCAGAAAACAGTTATTGTATTCTAAAACCTACCCAAGAAATCTTTTACCCACTTACGATATAATTCTTTTCTATTCCATCAATAGATGTTATTTTACTTTTTATACGTATTTTTATTTTAGTAATTTATAAACTATTTTCTTTATATACTTCATTACCTTTTAGTGTAATGAAGAGAATGAATTACAGAAGGTTTTTATAATTATATTGCGAACAATATTTTTCCTCGCAATAAATAAACAATGACGATGATCTTGTTTACAATATGGAGCTTGATGTCTTACTCCATGTTCGTTTATTACATTTTCTGCCATACCCGACTGTTCTTTTCTTTCTTGTGGTGAAGGTTTTTGACAATTGATATATATATAAAGTTGAGTTAAGAATAATGACTCTGATATTATAGCCATTAGGTCCTGAATAATAAGTGGTGTCTAAGTGAACAAATGTATGATGTCTTCAATTACCAGCGTAGTGTGGGGTAACAGTGGGGGTAGAAGCGAAGGGTAGGAGTGAAGGGTGGGAGTAAGGCGTGGGAGTAAGGGGTGGGAGTAAGGGGTGGGAGTAAAGGGTAGGAGTAAGGGTAAGGGTGATGGAGTAATGGGTAGGAGAAGGGTGGGAGTGGGAGAAGGGTGGGAGGTGGGAGTAAGGCGTGTATAAGGGGTGGGAGTAAGGGTGGGAGTAAGGCGGGAGTAAGGGTAAGGGTGGGAGTATGGGGAGTAAGGGTGGAGTAAGGCATGGGGGATAAGGTAGGAGGTGGAGGCGGTGGGGAGTAAGGGCGGGGTTAGGGGTGGAGTAAGGGTGGGAGTAAGGGGTAGGAGTAAGGTGGGGTAAGGTGGGAGTAAGGGGTGGGAGTAAGGCGTGGAAGTAAGGGTGGGATTAAGGGGTGGGATTAAGGGGTCGGAGTAAGGGGTAGGAGTAAGGGGTGGGAGTAAGGGGTGGCAGTAAGGGGTGGCAGTAAGGGGTAGGAGTAAGGGTTGGGAGCAAGGGGTACGAGTAAGAGGGTGGAAGCAAGGGGTGGAAGCAAGGGGTGGGAGTAAGGGGTATGAGTAAGTGGTAGGAGTAAGTGGTAGGAGTAAGGGGTAGAAGTAAGGGGTAGAAGTAAGGGGTAGGAGTAAGGGGTAGAAGTAAGGGGTAGAAGGAAGGGGTGGGAGCAAGGGGTGGGAATAAGGGGTGGGAATAAGGGGTGGGATTAAGGGGTGGGAGTAAGGGGTAGGAGTAAGGGGTAGGAGTGACGAGTAAGAATGTGGGACAAGAGGGAGGGGTAGCAGTGGGGGGTAGGGTTAGGTTACAAACTTCTATTTACTTCATCATCTGTATCCTGCTGGTGATGTTCTCTCTTTAAACAATTTGTAAAATAAATAAATAAATGGTCAGGTGTAAATGGTAAGAATTTAACAGAGTAATACTGAGGTATTACAAGAAAGAACTAAAAACTGTCCACTGTGTGTATCAACATTTTATAAAAGTATTTGTGAAGCTGTAAAATACTTAGATATAAACTTTTAATTCAACTCTGTAATAAAAATAATTGCAATAATGAATCTAAACAAGAAATGAACTGGGTGAAAAAAATCTACAAAATACTAAAAATATAAAAAAGAAGAATTACAGTAAAACCTGAATCATTGTAATAAACATTATTAAACTTTTCGTTGTTATGACCTAAAACAAACAAGGAAGACTCGTCTAGATTTTCGCTCTGTGAATTAACTCCTTGGATCGCTTTTGGGCAAGAGGGGAAATATTCCCAACTGTCCATAGAATCCGTTACAGTTTCCTTTATAGTAAGTGACTCACAAATGATTAATATTCCCATTCACCAATACTTTATTATATCAGAGAACAGTGCAGAGATAAGCTGGCCAATGAGCGATGGTCAAAGATAATACAGATTTAATACTGGATTGATAAGTACAGCTATAGTGATTTGTTTCATGTTACAGTAATAATAAACTTTATCAAATGTTATAACTACCAAAGTGTTATTTTCGTGATCGATACCCTGCTGCCAGGATTATAACATCGTTTAAAAGTTCAGTAAAAATATCATGCAGATTAAAACCTAACCTAGTGTATCGTAACCTAACTTAGCCTTTCCTAAGCTAACTTAGACTATCCTAAACTAGCCTAACCTATCCTAATCACACCAAACCTAACCTATCCTAAATTTATATATCATCAACAGATTTATAGATATGTTGGAGAAATAATTATCAAAAGTTTGTTGTCTCTGCAAATGTATTTTTAAAAAAAGAAAATGAAATTAAAACTTTCTAGAGAACTCAATTGTGTCATGAGCGTTGCGGCTTGGTTAGGTTAGGTAACATTAGGTTAGGTTAGATAAGGTAAGGTAAGATTAGGTAAGGTGAGGTAGTGTTAGGGTTAAATACATTTTACTAATTTTGCATCAAAATAATCACGACTGAAGGTATCGGATAAAAAACCTCTGAATATAATTCTTTTTCTGAGAAAAAAATTTCTTTACCACTTATTTTTTGCCCCACTTTTTTTATTAAGTTTGATGAACTTAGATTAGGTTAGGTATTATTTAACTCTGAGTCATGGGTACTTATTGGATACTTGGCAGAATAACTTGTTATAACTTGGTCCTAACAAAGGCGGAGTCTAAGCAAAAATGTTCACTTGACCTCATATTTGGATTTCATTACTGAAGGATATTTACAGCTATACCACATTAATAAGGTCTATCTGCAAGTTTATTCAGTCATAAAAAAAAATATACCCTAAATGTGGACAATAAAAATCTTCTATTTTGGTACAAATTACTTGAAAAGTTGTAAGAAGACAAAAGCTGCATCTCTTCCATAAAGCGAGAAATAGAACAGCCAAGCCTCTTCTTGTCGTAAAAAAAAACTAATATTGTATTTTAGTATGTTGATGTACAAAACATTTTCTTCATTATTCTATGATAAAACAAGTCTAACAAGCATTATTAAAACATATATTATTAATTTTTTTTTCATGCAATCCGGAAATAGCGACTACTATATCCAGGTTGATCGTGTTGAGGTCCTGTAAGTTACAGGCTAGATTACGAGCTCACTTACGGAGTTCGATGCCAAATATTTGTTTTGAGAATCCCGATCGGAGACTGTAAGTCCAGTTACTTGGTAAACAAGTAGATACAGTGAAATAAACTGCTGTACCTAAATATTATGTAACTCAAAATATATTCCCAAAACAGCACGTTTACAGATGAAAATAAAAAAAAGCATAAATAATACAAACAAAATCAATTAATATGTTTTTTATTACAGTATTTTTAAATATCAGAAGCGTAGGTTCAGCGCTTCTTTTGTGTCTTTTTCCCGGTGAAGATGTAGTCTCCCCATGGCAGGTACTGGTCCTTTTGTACACGGCAGAAAGTGGTAGTTTCCTTCTTCTTCTTGTTGTTTTGGGTCTTGTTGTTTTGGGTCTTAGTGTGTTTTGTGGTCTGCAGTTTGTTAGATCGGGGGCCCTTCTCCTTCATCTGGCAAGGCTTCACCTCCACCTTAGTCACCTTCGATACAGTGCGCCGGAACACCATTGTGATGTACTGACACTAACAGCTCTCTCACTGAGGTCAAATCAAAATTTGACCATACAGAAAGAATTACGGTTTAATAAGGTTGGAATTTAAAGAAATTGACAACAAAATAAAGCTCTGTTTATCACTATAGTAAAGAGGGATGGTGTTTGTAAAGATGATGGATGGTGTTTGTAAAGATGATGGATGGTGTTATAATATGTAGTGATGATGGATGGTGTTATATGTAGTGATGAAGGATGGCGTTATATTGTAGTAATGATGGATGGTGTTATATGTAGTGATGATAAGAGGGTAATATATGTAGTGATGATGGATGGTGTTATATATATATATTGATGATGCATGATGTTATATGTAGTGATGATGGTTGGTGTTATATGTAGTGATGCTGGATGGTGTTATATGTAGTGATGATGGATAGAGTTATATGTAGTGATGATGGATGATGTTATATGTAGTGATGATGGGTGGTGTTATATGTAGTGATGTTGGATGGTGTTATATGTAGTGATGATGGATGATATTATATGTAGTGATGATAGGATGGTTCTATATGTAGTGATGATGGATGGTGTTATATGTAGTGATGATGGATGATGTTATATGTAGTGATGATAGGTTGGTTTTATATGTAGTGATGATGGATGGTGTTATATGTAGTGATGATGGATGGAGTTATATGTAGTGATGATGGATGATGTTATATGTAGTGATGATGGTTGGTGTTATATGTAATGATGTCGGATGGTGTTATATGTCGTGATGGATGGTTCTATATGTAGTGATGGTGGATGGTGTTATATGTAGTGATGATGGATCGTGTTATATGTAGTGATGATGGATAGTATTATATGTAGTGATGATGATGGATGGTGTTATAAGTAGTGATGATGGATGTTATATGTAGTGATGAAGGATGGTGTTAGTGAAGATTGTGAAGTGAGATGTAGTGAAGATTGTGAAGTGAAATGTAGTGAAGATTGTGAAGTCAGATGTGGTGAAGATTGTGAAGTGAGATGTAGTGAAGATTGTGAAGTGAGATGTAGTGAAGATTGTGAAGTGAGATGTAATGAAGATTGTGAAGTGAGATGTAGTGAAGATTGTGAAGTGAGATGTAGTGAAGATTGTGAAGTGAGATGTAGCGAAGATTGTGAAGTGAGATGTAGTGAAGATTGTGAAGTGAGATGTAGTGAAGATTGTGAAGTGAGATGTAGTGAAGATTGTGAAGTGAGATGTAGTGAAGATTGTGAAGTGAGATGTAGTGAAGATTGTGAAGTGAGATGTGGTAAAGATTGTGAAGTGAGATGTGGTGAAGATTGTGAAGTGAGATGTGGTGAAGATTGTGAAGTGAGATGTGGTGAAGATTGTGAAGTGAGATATGGTGAAGATTGTGAAGTGAGATGTAGTGAAGATGTGAAGTGAGATGTAGTGAAGATTGTGCAGTGAGATGTAGTGAAGGTTGTGAAGTGAGATGTAGTGAAGATTGTGTAGTGAGATGTAGTGAAGATTATGAAGTGAGATGTAGTGAAGATTGTGAAGTGAGATGTGGTGAAGATTGTGAAGTGAGATGTAGTGAAGATTATGAAGTGAGATGTAGTGAAGATTGTGAAGTGAGATGTAGTGAAGTTTGTGAAGTGGGATGTAGTGAAGATTGTGAAGTGAGATGTAGTGAAGATTGTGAAGTGGGATGTATTGAAGATTGTGAAGTGAGATGTAGTGAAGATTGTGAAGTGAGATGTAATGAAGATTGTGAAGTGAGATGTAGTGAAGATTGTGAAGTGAGATGTAGTGAAGATTGTGAAGTGAGATGTAGTGAAGATTGTGAAGTGAGATGTAGTGAAGATTGTGAATTGAGAAGTAGTGAAGATTGTGAAGTGGGATGTAGTGAAGATTGTGAAGTGAGATGTAGTGAAGATTGTGAAGTGAGATGTAGTGAAGATTGTGAAGTGAGATGTAGTGAAGATTGTGAAGTGAGATGTAGTGAAGATTGTGAAGTGAGATGTAGTGAAGATTGTGAAGTGAGATGTAGTGAAGATTGTGAAGTGAGATGTGGTAAAGATTGTGAAGTGAGATGTGGTGAAGATTGTGAAGTGAGATTTGGTGAAGATTGTGAAGTGAATGTGGTGAAGATTGTGAAGTGAGATATGGTGAAGATTGTGAAGTGAGATGTAGTGAAGATGTGAAGTGAGATGTAGTGAAGATTGTGAAGTGAGATGTAGTGAAGGTTGTGAAGTGAGATGTAGTGAAGATTGTGTAGTGAGATGTAGTGAAGATTGTGAAGTGAGATGTAGTGAAGATTGTGAAGTGAGATGTAGTGAAGATTGTGAGAAGTGAAATGTAGTGAAGATTGTGAGGTGAGATGTAGTAAAGATTGTGAGGTGAACATAAGAACATAAGAACATAAGAAAGTGGGATACTGCAGGAGGCCGACTGGCCCATACAGGGCAGATCCCTTTCACACCCATCCCAGCACTTCCATGTGCCTATCCAACTTCGTCTTGAAGCTCCCTAGCGTCCCCGATCCTACTATAGCACTCGGTAGCCTATTCCACATATCCACAACTCTATTACCAAACCAGTGCTTGCCTATATCCTTTCTGAATCGGAATTTATCTAATTTAAAGCCATTTGTTCTAGTTATTTCAGTTATTACTGAGCTCTCAGAACATCTTCCATTTTACCCTTTGTTAATCCCACTTACCCACTTGTACACCCTCATCATATCTCCCCAACTCCACGCCTCTAATGAAATGCTCAAGCTTTTGGCCTTTCTTCATATGGAAGGTTTCTAATATTATGGATCATTTTTGTCATTCTTCTTTGTACTCTCTCCAAAGAATCTATGTCCATTCTATAATAAGGACACCAGAACTGAACCGCATAATCCATGTGTGGCCTCACTAATGCTAGGTAAAGTTTCAAGATAACGTCAGCAGTTCTGTTACTCACAGACCTAGATATGAACCCAAGAATCCTGTTTGCCTTGTTGCGAACGCTAATACATTGTTTTCTAGGTTTCAAGTCGTTGCTAACAAATACACCTTGATTTTTTTCACAAACTGAGTTTTCTATTTCCGTGTTACCTAGTTTATACTTAACGTTTGTATTCGTCTTCCCTATCTGTAGTACCTTGCATTTATCACTATTAAAATTCATTTGCCAGTCTACTGACCACTCATGTAAGGTATCTAGATCTCTTTGAAGGTGTTCAAAGTCACTGTCTGAATTTATCACTCTCCCCATTTTGGTATCATCTGCAAATTTACTAATCCTACTAGTTATGCCTAAATCAAGATCATTAATGAATATAACAAACAGCAGAGGGCCTAATACAGATCCCTGGGGAACTCCGCTTTTGACCGCACTCCCAGTCTGACTTTTAATCCATTTATGCTGACTCTTTGCTCTCTACCAGTTAACCATGACCTAATCCATTTTAATACTGATCCACCTATTCCATGTGCTTCTACCTTCCTTATCAATCTCTCATGAGGGACTCTATCGAATGCTTTACTGAAATCTAAATAAATTATATCATATGACTTATCATTATCTACCGCTCAAACACTTCTGAGAAAAAGCTACAAATTTGTGACAAGAACGTCCCTGGGTGAACCCGTGCTGAGAAGAATGAATTAAGTTGAATGTTTCAAGGTGGCTTCTGATTTTTGTAGCAATACTGACTCTAGCAACTTGCCTATGATTGACGTGAGACTAATGGGACGGTAATTTGATGCTATTGATTTATCACCCTTTTGAAAATCGGAACTACATTTGTAAGTTTCCAAGCTTCTGGCACTAGGCCCGATTCTATGACTTATTAAATAAAACCAATAGTGGACTACTCAACTCATCTCTCTACATTCTTTTAATATTCTAGCACAATTCGGCCTGACCAGGCGATTTATGGAGGCTTCAGTTTGTTAATTACTTTAAGCAATATCGTTAGTAATATTGATATTCATCAACATATTTTCTATACTGTCGTTATATACCTTATGAACTTCTGGAAACTGTGCTAGGTTTTCATTTGTGAATACGGAGCGAAAATGACTATTTAACGTACTACACATTTCTAACTCATCATCAGTCATTTCTCCTGTCGTAGTTTTAAGGGGACCTATTGTATCTCTAACCTTTGATTTATACAGTTGATAAAAAGCTTTGGGGGTATATTTCGATTCGTTTGCTACCTTGATTTCATAATTTCTCTTTGCTTTCCTAATTTCTGTTTATACCTGTCTTGTTAGGTTCTGATAGTAACCAAGTAAGTGATTTTCGCCTTTCTTAACTTTTCTATATACTCCTTTCTTTTTCCCTAGAAGATCTAAGAGTCTATTATTCATCCATTTTGGTTGGTTCCGTATCGATCTGAATTTTCTTTTAGGGATGTGTTTATTTTGGGCATTATTGATTGTCGCAATAAATTGTTCATAAGTAGCTGCTAAATTAAATTCGGGGTTATCCCGTCCTAAGTTGACAGTTTCCGGAGGTGTGGGGGGGATTAATCTTTTGACCATAGGGTCATCCCTTAGGTCTCTCCTTATGCTACCGTAATTAGCATTCCTAAAATCCGGGATCAAGGCCGAATTTTCCTTCTTCCTGCCATCCCATATTATGTTAAAATATATGGCTTTATGATCACTGTTTCCTAGTTCGTCTCCAATCCCAACATCTTTTACTAGATTTTCATTATTACTGAGAACTAAATCGAGGATATTATTTCCTCTAGTGGGCAAGTTTATAAATTTATATATAAAACTATCCTGTACTACTTCTATAAAATCTTCAGATTCATTATCGCTAAGTTGATTTTTCCAATCTATGCCTGAAAAGTTGAAATCGCCTAGAATACATACATTGTTTCTATCAGATGCCTTCTTTATTTCCTCCCATAGCAATTTACCATCGTTCCTACTCAAATTAGGTAGTCTATATATAACACCAATGACTACGGATTCACTGCCCTCACCAATCTCTACCCAAATACTTTCATTGTCGCTATTTGTTTTAATGTTTGATTTATTGCAGCCTTTTAATGACACCCTGATATACACTGCTACACCGCCACCTCTCCTTCCTACTCTGTCAAATTTAAATAGGTTATATCCTGGAATATGAAATTCTGCTAAAAAATGCTTGCTGTTTGAATTTATCCATGTTTCCGTTATTGCAATTATATCTATGTTCTCTTTACTAACAATGGCCCTGAGCTGGTCCATTTTGTTACACAGGCTTCTATTATTAGTATAATAAACACTCAATATATTTCTTCCGTTTCTATCTGTTTTACATTTATTACTTTGACGTTTGTTATTATGACTAACTATATTTTCAGCATTATCTACTTCTGTTTCACTACTTCCCAGGACCTGCTTGTTTTTTGACTCCCATTTTCCCCGACCCCTCTCTACTGGCGAAACCCCCCCTTCTGAGTGACAATTTCACGCTCCAGGGATGCAGACAACGCCTTTACCCCCTCACGAGACAAGTGTACTCCGTCGCGACAGTACAGGTAGTCGTTGCCATAAAATCGTTGCCAGTCATCAATGAATGCCCAACCATTGTTTGCACAATGTTTTTCCAGTCGGCAATTAATAGCAATTGCCCTGGACAGCCATTCACGACCAACCCCTCTTCTAGGCAAGACACCACATACTATCGGGATCCCTCCCCTATCTCTAATCTTCCCCAGCGCCTCCCTATACCTCTTGAAAAGTTCCTCACTCCTAACCTTACCTATGTCGTTTCCTCCCACACTAAGACACACTACTGGATTGGTACCCTCCCCTGACAAAACTCTGTCTAACCTCTCGGCTACATGCCCTATCCCAGCCCCAGGAAAACATACCCTAGTCCTACGTTTCCTATCTCTCGCACAAAAAGCCCGATCCATAAACCTCACCTGGCTGAAGATTGTGAAGTGAGATGCAGTGAAGATTGTGAAGCGAGATGTAGTGAAGATTGTGAAATAAGATTATAAAGTAAACTGTAGTAATTGAGGTTAAACGAACGCGGGTTATTCTGTAGTGTATCCGTGTCTTGTTAACGTGGAACCAACATGGCGGTGGTTCTCAATATAGATACGTTATTTTGCCGGGAATTTCTGTCAAAACAAAATATGAATCAACCATATTTAGCCTAAATTAACCTAACGGCTTTATTATATATTCTAAGTTTTTTAAGTTGGATAGATCAGATCAGGTTAGGTTAAGTCAGGTTGGGTTAGGTTAGGTTAGTTTTGTTAATTTTGCCACTTAGAGGCTAGTTTATTGTGCCCCCCATACTCATCCTGTCAGCTGTAGCACAGAGAGATTACAAAGTGGTGTTAGATGAGGTAGGTGGTTAAGTTAAGTTTCAATAGGTTAGGTTAGATTATGTCAGGTTGGGTTAAGTTAGGTTAGGTAGGTAATAAGTAGATAGGTTATGTTAGGTAGGTGGGAAAGTTAGGTTTGATTAGGTTAGCTTATGTCAGACGGGGAGGTTAGGTTAGATTATGTCAGGTTAGGTTAGATTATGTCAGGTTAGGTCAGATTACGTCAGGTTAGGTTAGATTATGTCAGGTTAGGTTAGATTATGTCAGGTTAGGTTAGATTATGTCAGGTTAGGTTAGATTACGTCAGGTTAGGTTAGATTATGTCAGGTTAGGTCAGATTACGTCAGGTTAGGTTAGATTATGTCAGGTTAGGTCAGATTACGTCAGGTTAGGTTAGATTATGTCAGGTTAGGTTAGATTATGTCAGGTTAGGTTAGATTATGTCAAGTTAGGTTAGATTATGTCAGGTTAGGTTAGATTATGTCAGGTTAGGTCAGATTACGTCTGGTTAGGTTAGATTATGTCAGGTTAGGTAAGTAGGTAGAGGTGGGTAAAAAATGTTAGGTTAGGTCGGCAGGTTTTAGTGTAGGAGCTTAAGTAATCCCGTAAAAATTTCATGTTAATTTTTGACACCATACATTATAATAATCCTTATAAACTATGTTAAGGAACTGTGGTGTCATTTTTTCTGAACGGTTTATTATAAGTTTTATGCCTTTAAAGAAGTTTTATTAAAGAGCGGCGTAATGAACCACAGATGTATTACCATTAAGTCCTAATTAACTTAAAACATGACTAATAACCTATGAACATGTAGTATTATATGATTACAATTTAACATAATATATCATGAATGCTGTTATAATATCATAAGTGTGTTACAAACATGGCTGCTCATATATGCCATCCTGTCTCTGGCAAAGAAGAGATTGCAGTAAGTAAAATTATTTGCTAAAGACAAATACTGGAAATTAAACATATACATATTACCATTATCTGAAAAGCTTAGAACCACCGTTTTATATTTATTAAAAGTTTGTAGTGTTATACATCATGTGTAAACAAGTCACAAGTTATTATTTACGACATTGCTTCAGTCCTCGTCATCAGAGTCTTCTGTGTACAACAGATTCCTTCACCTTGTTTAGGCATTTCTCATCATCTGCTTGACAGTTACACATCTCGGTGCATGTCATGCTATTCTTTCTGATTCTTTCTGTATGAACATGACAATGATCCACATTTCCTGACGCCACATCCACATTTAACAAGTTCTGTGATTGCTTCTGGAGCTGGTGGTTGGTCTGATATTACTAGTATGAAACAGTCATTGTCAATCTTCCAGCCATGCTCTAATTGTGAAAGCATTTCACTGTCTGCATCACAAGACCACAGAAGAGCTTGATACCTTCCTCTCAATATATGATACTTTAGAGTTGCTGCAGTCGCTGGTAGTTCTCCAGCTTCTGCCTGCGTTTTCTTGAAGAGATGCCATCTAAGTTATGACAGTTTAGTGAAAGTCATTCGTGGACAGTAGAGCTTAAATACAAATTCCTTTAGACCAATAAACATGTCTGCTGGAGGGCATTTGGTCTACTCAGCATCTTGAATGCATCTAGGACTTTTGTGTTAGATTTCATCAAAGTGCTCCAACATGCTTTCTTTCCTTTGCCAACAAATTTTCCAATGCAGTCAGATCCTGTGAAGGCATGGAAACCTGTAAGGCTCTCTGCCCAATGTGTCGTCGCTCACCAGTTCCTGTTTTCATACTTGTATTTTCTCCAAGTTGAGGCTGCTTTAATATGCCAAACACATCAGTGTCTGGTGACTTGATATGTACAGTGCTGCCCTTCTGTGATGCATATACTGTATGTCCTGCTTAAGTTCTATAACTTGTGATAGCAATTTGATGGTTGAAGTCTTATTTGCTGCTTTCCACGACAGAAGATTAACCTTGGACATCTTTTCCCAGATGCTCAATGGACCAACAATACGTTTCTTGACAAAATTTTCATAATTTTGTCTTCCAACTTCATATGCACATAGATTGTCATATTTGGCATTTTCTGGCATTACAGCTCCAGTTACCAAGTTTAAAAGAGCATCATTTTCCTGGGATTACAGTCACCAATAACATTGTGTAGCTTCTGTACATCAGCATATTGACGGCTGACAATAGCTGTAGAGAGCTCATGATGTTCTGTTCTTTTGTAATCTTTATGAGTTTGATATTTTATGTAATGAACTTAATTTGAAACCCAAATGGTAGTATATGATCTTTTATCACCTTAGACACTCTGTGCGTCATGCCTCTCAAGTGATTTTTTTCCTCTCTTACTTCTCTGGACAAATACGACCTTTATCCCATCAGAAAAAATATCACCATATATTTTCTTAATCTACAGGTGCCAAGGTTTAAAATGACGGATGGTGTTAAAAATTAACCTGAAATTTTTACGTGACCACATATTGTCTTGTTGAGTTTCTGAGAGAACTTCACGGCTAAATAGCGCCTCTGTATTGATAGCCGGTACATGTCGTAATATCCACCGCTCATAGTTAAATCTTTATGTCCGTTTATTTTGTCCTAATTTAAGTATCAAAGAGTGTTTTTATTTTTAAGTATCTTAAGTATCTTTTTTCCTCACTCTTAAGTATCTAAGTATGATGTTTTTTTTCATTTTAAGTAACTAACCATATTTTTGTTTTCATTATAAAATGTGATTGATATAGACAACAGAAGTAAATATCAGCTGGAGGTCGTAAACGAAGCTGATGTGAAGTATTTTGACTCACTGTTCCCACGAACTAATTGCTTCTCTGGTTTATACCGAAGAAATAAAACCGTCAACGAACCATCCGATTCAAATGTGTCTTAGGCGATACAGGGTGTTTAGGCGTCATTCTGATACCAAGAATGACTTTGTGTACTGTGGTGAAGCTGGGGGTAGGATAGGGTTGGGTTGGGTTGGGATGGGTTAGGATTACGCATGTGTGGGTATATTCTGTCGCATTTTATAGGTATCTTGCGTCTTTTCTTTATTCCTTCTTTATCATGAGTATCTGTGCCTATTAATACACCACCTCGCAGGATAGTGGAAGAGGAATGGATAGTAACGAGATAATATTCTTCTTACATATACCTTAGCTTGATTACAGGTAACACCAGGTAGAAGTTACGTGACTCTTAAGAGTTTTCCTCGACTTGGCTGATTCAACTGTAAGACTTGCTGTATTTATCCTTATTAAAATCCTCCACCTGTAAGACCCTCCACTTTTAAGACTCTCCACCTGTAAGACCCTCCACTTGTAAGACTCTCCACTTGTAAAACCCTTTATGGATTTGAAATACCTTCTCGTCTTGACTCCACTAGTACTGTACACACCCTCTCTAGCCTTAGTTTACAGTAATGTTGAAGTATATAATGAAGACTCACAGCTCATGGGGTAGAAAAACAAAAGATGCTTGTTTTATTTATTTATTTATTTATTTATTTATAGCTTATTTTAGAATCCCGAAAGTTAGAACAAAATGGCTGACGGGACTCACAAGCGGGCGATGTTTACAGTATGGACCAAGAATAAAAAATAAATGAAAAATAAAATAAATAAATCGTAAATTGGTGCATTGTTTCTCCAGGGGTAATTATAGAAGTACAAATGTTCTCCAGCAGTGGGTAACGATCATAGCCACGTATAGAGCTTCTAACGTAGGTAGATTGATATAGATGCATTACCTGGAGTTAGTGGGTTACAGGGGCCTCCTACACGATAATATTAAAGGTGTTTTTTCCTTCTGTTTGTGGCACTTGAGGTGTTTAGGTTAGGTTTAATTAAAATGGTTTAGTTATAATAGTTATATTACGATAAGTTAAGTTGAATTTAGAACTTTTGATTTGCATATATCGTGTTTTTGAAGGATTTGTTAGCTAATAAGTTTAATTTGGATAAGTTTAGTTTAATTTAGATCATTTGATTTTACAAGGTCGTATTATAATGACTGGGAACCATATAGAAAACTGTTAGAGAAGTAAATATTTCTACGGCAGTGAATGAGTAAGTCAATAAGTGGTGTATAGAGCTGCTGACGCAACTTAAACGGTATATACTGTACATTATATGTTATCAGAGCTTTCCTGTTGTACGTAACCGCCTCCGTCAAAGTGTCTTAATGGCTCATGTGAAGATTAGCCTCTAGTTTATTTAACCTCAAGATTAACTACACTGGCACTGCCTGACCTGACCTGACCTGACCTACCCTACCCTACCCTACCCTACCCTACCCTACCCTACCCTACCCTACCCTACCCTACCCTAACCTAACCTAACCTAACTTAACTTCCCAAGTAGCGTTAGGTTAATCATTAGTTGAAATAAGCTGGGAGGGTTAATCTTCAGGTAATCTATCTTAATTAACAATTTTGGTCAGGTGAGGCCTTCCTTACCTTACTCGAGCGCAGGAGGAGGAGGACTTGCTAACGTCTACAGATCATCGTCAACCAAGGCAGATATTGAATACCTTTTGTTTACCTTCGTGGCTTAAGAACACATCTTAACACCATAAGACTATTCGCCTCAATACAATAATACAGTAATTGATTATTGTATTCTAATAAAATTTACGTTGTATCTTGTGAACCAGATTTATTGTTTGACCTTAGTGAATGAGAAACTGGTTGAGGTGTATTGTGGTAAACATCCTTAAGAGCAGCTCTGTGTGTTCTTACGACCTCAAAGTAACACAAAAGGTAGCCAATATCTACCCTTGATCAGTCACTTTATGTAGATGTCAATTGTGTCATTTTTCTAGACTTAGTGCCCCCTGGAGGAGAAAGTAAATACAATGTTGATATATTTTGGTCACAACACACACTAGTAGATTATTTTTCCTTTTAACTAAATAATTAACACTATGAAGCTAACTAATTATATAACTCAAAGATGGTAACCAATATGGCGTCGATATTGTTCACATACTCTATGATAAATAGATGTATTGTCTGTTTAATTTTAGGGAAGAATTTAATTTATAAACTTTTGAGAATCTGGATACAGAAGTTTTGTCTTTGTGTGTGTGTGTGTGGTGATGATGACGCATACTTTCCTCTGCAGTGAAAAAAATATCTTGACATTGCAAAGTTTAACTGTAAGCCGAAGGAACGTTTGTAATGTGACTTGTTATGTGAAATTGTAACTTGAAATTTTTTGTGAAAAAATATTTCCCTATAAAGTTTGGCAATAAATGAAGTATTACATCAAGGTGTAACTTGTAGTTCCTTGTGGAGTAATTACCTATGTGGACGATACAGCTACTCCAGGGTGTAAGACCTAGACTGGAAAGTCTTTAGACCTTACCTGAGGTTGAAAGACTCTTATAGTGGAACGTCTTAGGTATTGAAACTTTAATTACAGTAAATAAAATATAATCTACCTAAACATTCCTTCACCTGGCGACAAC
Organism: Homarus americanus; assembly: GCF_018991925.1. NCBI lineage: Eukaryota > Metazoa > Arthropoda > Malacostraca > Decapoda > Nephropidae > Homarus > Homarus americanus. The sequence goes on along the minus strand of NW_024718959.1, from coordinate 5,345 downwards.
TAATGATACAGGTGGTGTAATAGCTCTTTAAAATTCCTCCGTTTGATATAATAATGACCACACATGAACTTATAATGTGCAATATCTTGATAACACATTAGCTGCAACATTACACATAGTCCAGTGTATGTGTAGTGAGGGACATCTACCTAAATGAGTTACAGAATGTGGTGTTGAGGCAAAAAAAAGTTGGGACATGTTTGAGATCATCAGTTGAGCCAAACGTTTATACTCAATATTGTTTAAATGGTATTTTAGAGCGACCGAAAAATGTAAACAAAATGGCCGGCTAGGTGACACATACCTTACAAGAAATAAACATGAGAACGAACACACACACACACACACACACTCACACACACACACACACACACACACACCAGTTTTACCCACATTATCACCAGACTATCGGCATACCTGGTCGGTGGACACCTGCCTCCTCCTCCTCCTCCTCACCTTGCTAATATGCTAATATGCTAATATGCTAATATGCTAATATGCTCTGGTATGTTCCAGTCTATTTAAGATATGCTCCCATCTATCTTAAAGAGCTTATGCTAGGTTGGTCTGATATGCTCCTCAAAGACTATGCTGATATACTCTTGTCATCTGATATGCCATTATGTTCATATCACTCTAAAGGATATACTAATATGTTCTGATATGTTGGTATGGTTCTGTCTCTCAGAGGGTGTGCTGATGTACTATAAGAGCATATGGGGTATGCTGATATACTTGGTTATGTAGCTAGGCTCATATCTCTCTTACAGGGTATGCTAATATACCCTGATATGCTTGCATCTATCTCTGAGCGTATACTGGTTGACTGTAATGACATAAGAGATATGCTAGTATGCTTCTAAGGGAATATGTTAACATACTCTAATAATAATTTGAAATGAGGTTAGCTATACCTTAGATTCAGGGGATATACTGATATGATATGAATTAACCTAGAAGTATACTGATATGTTCTCAAGGCATTCAGGGGATCTGTTAGTAAGCTTCGACATACTTTCGGAACAAGGTAAACTGGACCTTCAGAAGATAGGGTGATATGCTGACATATTCTGATGGATCTAAGAGAGAGTGGAAGACTATGAGAGCTAGTTAATATACTCAGGTCTGTTGATATCCCTTCATGGCACTTGGGATATATGGTAATATACTCCGATGTGTCTCTTTGGATATACTGATATGCCACTAATGGGTCCCCAGAAAGCAGGAGACAAGTTGATCTGCTTCGAGGACACTAATCTGTATAATGATTTTTTCCCTGACTGTTAAGAAGCATACTGGTATATTTCAAATGTTGCTTAGTATTATAGTATACTTTGGGCTGTTCTGAACATATTTCACAGCTGATTTTCAGAAATATATGCTGCTGTCACTGGCTTGTTTATTCCGGAGACATTGATTATACTTTGAGTATGTTGATATGCTTTGTTACCAGTCAAGGAATATGCTGATATGTTCTGACACTTCTCAGTGATTACCTTGATATACTTAGATACCTGACATGCTGATGAGCTGACATACCGCTTTATGTAACTGTGATATATTGAATCATATACATCCATTCCTCACGCTTAATATATATGATATTCTAAACAATGCTGATATTATTTATGTTTTACCCTGATTATATACTAACATACTACAGTGTCATTTATAGTGTATGATATTAAACATTCGGGGGTATACCTTGAGGTTATTTAGAGAATATGATGGCAAACGGTGATATACTCTGATGCCATATTTGGTATACACAGATATATTGATATAATTTATATAATATACCGATAGATATAACTAAATATCTGTGAAGTAAATCCTGTACTTTTTGATATACCATTCAGGTGAAGGTATGCTAATATACCACGATAGCACCCGTCTCTCAGCGCTAATATACCCTGATGGCACACTTAACATCCTGGCGCCGGTCGTGGGGTATACTGATATGCTAAAGTCTTCTTCATCTTCTAATATCTCGACTTCAGCTTCGTAAACTGTGATTACTTAAACGTATTTAACGCTCGTTTACGTAACTTTTTTGTAGAATAAATGAATGTATATCCGGGGTTCTTCTGTTTCTTTGTCCATCTGATGTTTGCGTCCATGTTGAGGAGAACCACTTAGCAGGGCTCGCATTTTCCCATAATGTGTTACCCCAAGTTCCATAATTTGCACTTAGTGAAGCCACGATATCCCGCGTTATGTTGCCCGTCTTACTTCCTTCTGGGTTATGTGTCTTAAGTTGGTGAAAAAATTAAATTAAGGCTGAATTATTGTTAAATGTTAAGGTAATATAGTACTTGTCTGTCGTGTTGTTAATATAACATAGTTTCACCAGCAGTATGTACTCAAGAGCTTATTAACATCGTTGACGAGTCAGAGCCGCAACACTGAACCAATCTATATGAACATTAACACAAAAAATAAATTGTTACATTACATCGACTATCAAGACATAACTTACAATACAAATTAATAAATAATTGTACCAGGCAGATAAAAATATTAGTTACAAAAATTATGAAAATAGTCTTAATGTTCACGCCAGAACTTACCCCATAACAAAAGCCATACAACATTTTCCCAGTTAAGACTTCGTTAAATACAATCTCAAACTCCTTCTCAGAAACTGTGTGTTGGTGGTGTGCCACGTGTGGTGTGTGTGTGTGTGTGTGACAGCACCTTTGATTTATACAAATATTCACCCAAATGAATAACACCAAGTAATTCACCATGTTATTCACGACTCTTAGATCACTTGGCTTGCGTCTCTCAAAAGGTCGAGCCAGGGTCAGCTGATTCAGTAAACACCGCTCACATTAATAGGGACCTGCCACACTTTGCCATAAACAGATAAATTGTACCGGGAATTTCCCCCCCACACACTCATCATTGTCACTTTATGTAACTTGCTGACAAAACCCATGACCCTTCAGGCCTTTTACGCCCTTAATGCATGAGTCATAAAGGCAAGCATGAACTCCGCATGCTTCCCAGTTGGGCACTGTAAACGCTTCTGCGCTTCACCTTGCACAGGATGTAAGGGGGTGCCCAATAAACTAGCCCCCTCGTGGGCAATCTGTAATCACTACCACTGTCTCGCGGCCCAGAGTAGTAGTTGGACATATCACTAGACAGGGAAATTCACACTTAACACAAGTGTTATCTCAAGGTCATATTCACAACACTTCCCTGACAGAATTCATAATTTATTTTCTCATATTACATCTGTGTGTATACCTGCTACTAGATAAACAGAAAATGCCAAGAAGTGTTTACATCAAGCGCTGCCACTTAAGAGTTCCAAGAACTAAATTAAAACAATTAGTGTGTGTGTGTGCATGGTGTGAGTGTGCATGGTGTGTGTGTGTGTGAGTGTGCATGGTGTGTGTGTGTGCATTGTGTGTGTGTGTGTGTGTGTATATGGTGTGTGTTTGTTTGTTTGTATGGTGTGTGCATGGTGTGTGTGTGTGTGTGTGTGTATGTGTGTATGGTGTGTGTATGTGTATGGTGTGTGTATGTATGGTGTGTGTGTGTGTGTGTGTGTGTGTATGTGTGTGTATGGTTTGTGCATGTACGGTGTGTGTATGGGTGTGTGTGATTGTGCATGGTGAGTGTGTGACTGTGTATGGGGTGAGTGTGTGTGTGTGTGTGTGTTTCCATTGCCATGAGGATATCATACAATTCTTAAAGCACTGGTCACATGGGCGCATTTTTTTTTAGCAATTTCTTGCCGGAAAGTTATTTCGAGCAATTTTCGAGAAATTCGAGCAAGTTTTTGAAGCATTTTTATTGACAATCGTGATAGTCAATTTCTTGACTATTTCGAGCAAGATTATCGGTTCAAAACCCGTTTAATACCATATTTAATGACACGAAGCTTATTTATCGAGTATTTACCTTGGCTATATATAACATAGATCAATAACATTATGTATAAAATGCACAAACAGTTTTTTACGACACACTGAGTTTATTATTTGGGTGGTGTTTTGGCATGTTTGTTTACAAAACACAAGCCCATACAGCCGGTCATTCTCCACACACTAACAACCCTCCCTACTGTAACTACGATAGTTGAACCAGTCTATATTAAACACTCGTTCCTCCTCCTCGCCAGCCACTTACAAGTCCCCAATAGTTTTTCTTCGCTTTCTCTCATTTCTTTTTAATAACAACAATAATACCAAGGATAGCTGCTGCGTCGTCTGCATTGTTGTTGTGATGTTCCGTCTCCCTTCTACTCGCACAGCGGCGTTAACTTTTTTTTCTTGCTGTAGTAACTGAACCAAGAGCCACTCGTGTGACCACATTTGGAAGAAATTACTCGTAATTTCTTGCTCCAAATTAATTGCTCATCAAAGGGATCGTGTGACCGTAACTTAAGTCACCCTTTAAGAAAAACTGTAAATACTGATTCACAAAACTTAAGGATACTTTCTGACTTGGAACCATCGGTGTAATGCAGAAAACAGTTATTGTATTCTAAAACCTACCCAAGAAATCTTTTACCCACTTACGATATAATTCTTTTCTATTCCATCAATAGATGTTATTTTACTTTTTTATACGTATTTTTATTTTAGTAATTTATAAACTATTTTATTTATATACTTCATTACCTTTTAGTGTAATGAAGAGAATGAATTACAGAAGGTTTTTATAATTATATTGCGAACAATATTTTTCCTCGCAATAAATAAACAATGACGATGATCTTGTTTACAATATGGAGCTTGATGTCTTACTCCATGTTCGTTTATTACATTTTCTGCCATACCCGACTGTTCTTTTTTTTCTTGTGGTGAAGGTTTTTGACAATTGATATATATATAAAGTTGAGTTAAGAATAATGACTCTGATATTATAGCCATTAGGTCCTGAATAATAAGTGGTGTCTAAGTGAACAAATGTATGATGTCTTCAATTACCAGCGTAGTGTGGGGTAACAGTGGGGGTAGAAGCGAAGGGTAGGAGTGAAGGGTGGGAGTAAGGCGTGGAGTAAGGGGTGGGAGTAAGGGGTGGGAGTAAGGGGAGGTATAAGGGTGGGAGTAAGGGTATATGGGCGTATATGCGGAGTATGGGATGGAAAACGGGTGGAGCAAGGGGGTGGGAGCAAGGGGTGGGAGTAAGGCGTGGGAGTAGCGTGGAGTAGGGCGCGGGAGTAAGGTGGGAGTATGGGGTGGGAGTAAGGGGTGGGAGTAAGGCGTGGGAGTAAGGCGTGGGAGTAGGGCGTGGGAGTAAGGGGTGGGAGTAAGGGGTGGGAGTAAGGGGTGGGAGTAAGGGGTGGGAGTAAGGCGTGGGAGTAAGGCGTGGGAGTAAGGGGTGGG
>NW_024718958.1:0-5261 GCF_018991925.1 Homarus americanus | reverse complement strand
GTAATTTTGGATTCTCAAAGATCGTAGTATTACTTTTCGGGAAAGTATACTTTGAGAGTAGATTATCACTTTTGGGAAAATATTAATTTTCTGAATAGATTATCAACAACAAACACAAAAGAAAACTTTCGAAATGTTATCAACTTATCATAGAAAACGGAAATTTATATCATAGAAAATGGAACATATCACTTTCCGGGAAAGTTGGTTATCTACTGGAAAGTGATTCTTTTGGTAAGTACTAGATTATCGACTTTGGAAATATTACCTAAATTTCCTGATTGTCATGAAACGGAAATTTGTATCACAGAAAATGGGCAATATCTACTTCCTGGGAAAGTTGGTTATCTACTTATCATAACCAACTTTCCCAGAAAGTAGATATTTCCCATTTTCTGTATTACAAATTTCCCGTTTTCTATGATAATCTACAGAAAATAAGGTAATATTTCCCAAAAATTCGATAATCTACTTTCCCAAAAAGTAGATAATCTACTTTTCGGGAAAGTAGATCACCAACTTTCCCGGAAAGTAGATATTTCCCATTTTCTATGCTATAAATTTCCCTTTTTCTATGATAAGTAGATAACCAACTTTCCCAGGAAGTAGATATTTCCCATTTTCTGTGATACAAATTTCCCGTTTTCTATGACAATCTACTTCGGAAATTTAGGTAATATTTCCCAAAAGTCGATAATCTACAGTACTTACCAAAAAAGTCGAGAATCTACTTTCCCGAAAAGTAGATAACCAACTTTCCCGGAAAGTAGATATGTTCCATTTTCTATGATATAAATTTCCCGTTTTCTATGATAAGTTGATAACCAACTTTCCCAGAAAGTAGATATTTCCCATTTTCTGTGATACAAATTTCCCGTTGTCTATGATAATCTAATTCAGAAAATTAGGTAATATTTTCCCAAAAGTCGATAATCTACTTCCCCAAAAAGTATATAATCTACTTTCCCGAAAAGTAGATACTTACGATCTTTTGAGAATCCAAAATTACGATCATTTTAATTGTCGTGAGTTCGAACTTAAGAGAAAAAATAACCTAGGATTTTTCTAATTCTCAAAAGATTGTAAGTATCTACTTTTCCGTTATTTTTTTCTTAAGCTCGAACTTACGATATTTCTTATTCTCAAAAGATCGTAAGTATCTACTTTTCGGTGACGTAGATTTTCTACTTTTCGGGAAAGTATAAAAATTGGCTCTTTTCGTTTTTGCCTTTGGAACCCTTTTGTTTTCAACTTTTTTATTAGGATTATTATAAGCAAAGAAAAAGAAGTATTATTTTCATTTATACGATACATTAAGTTACTATACAAATATTTGTTATGATTGATACCAGGTTACTGCTAGGTTAGGTTGCCCTTATGGTACTACAACCTGTGTACACAGGGTCCCATAAAGGCGACCCAACCTGGATCATGCAAGGCTACCAGTGTACCTTGGTCGACGTGTTTCGCCGCCTATCTCTATAGTAGGGGGCTCAGACAAGCCTCGGCACCCAGCCCTTGGCAGCATCACTGTCCCTAGCAGTGACAGACAGCCTTTAGTGTCATCACATATCCCTTACTAGCTGTACACAACTGGCTACTTATAACCCCCTAGAAGCATCATGTAGATCTTAGGGGAGAATCACTCAGCCTCTCCACATCCCCAAATTGCCACAAACATCACTTATCCCCTTGAAGGTACACTGCTTGTAATTAATTTTTAATATGTGTAACATTTGAAAAACAAAAACAAAATACAATTGCAAAAGTTTCTCTAGAGGAAAAATTCATTGGTTTCAAAGTAAGTTGAGAACACGTAATAAATAACTAACTGATAATTAAGGTAAATTCTTAAACTGGCATCTTCTATTTCAGTGCTGTGCCAGCTAGAGTGAAACATTGTGAAGATGAAACTACTGTACAAAATATCGTAAATTCAACAATGTTATGACATTGTTGACTTATTTTGGACTTCAGTTTTATTTCCACTTATATAACGAACTATTATACTCTTGCTGGCACTAGATTACAAGATGCTAGTTTAAGAATTTACTGAAATTTTCAGTTCATATTAAATCATTACAACTTGCTTGTAACATTATGTCACAAGTTCTCTGCATTTTAAGTTTTTGAGTGAGCTGAAGTAACCTTAGGTATTCCATTGGTGGACCACAGCAGTGACGTCACCACTAGTAGTCTACGTCAATGGTAGAACAAACCACAAGGGCAATGACGTCAACACCAGTAGTCTGCCTCATTGGGGAGACAGAAGCCGTTCACTTTACACCACACAGTCAGTCCTTCCCTCACCGCTACACCTCACAGGGAGTCCTTCCCTCACTCCTACACCTAAGTGAGTCCTTCCCTCACTCCTACACCTCACAGTGAGTCCTTCCCTCACTCCTACACCTCAGTGCGTCCTTCCCTCACTCCTACACGTCACAGTGAGTCCTTCCCTCACCCCTACACCTCGCAGGGAGTCCTTCCCTCACTCCTACACCTCAGTGAGTCCTTCCCTCACTCCTACACCTCAGTGAGTCCTTCACTCACTCCTACACCTCACGGTGAGTCCTTCCCTCACCCCTACACCTCAGTGAGTCCTTCCCTTACTCCTAAGCATCAACGTGACTCTTTCTCACACTCCTACACATCACAGTGAGTCCTTCCCTCACTCCTACACCTCAGTGAGTCCTTCCCTCACTCCTACACCTAAGTGAGTCCTTCTCTCACTCCTACACCCTCTGGTAATTCCCCCTCACTCCTACACCTCAGTGCGTCCTTCCCTCACTCCTACACGTCACAGTGAGTCTTTCCCTCACTCCTACACCTCACAGTGAGTCCTTCCCTCACTCCTACACCTCAGTGAGTCCTTCCCTTACTCCTAAGCATCAACGTGACTCTTTCTCACACTCCTACACATCACAGTGAGTCCTTCCCTCACTCCTACACAACACCGCATATCCTTCCCTCACTCCTACAAAATACTACAAGTCCTTCCCTCACTCGTACACAACACTAAAAGTCCTTCCCTCACTCCTAAACAACACTGCATATTCTTCCCTCACTCCTAAACAACACCGCATATCCTTCCCTCACTCCTACACAATACTAGAAGTCTTTCCCTCACTCCTACACAACACTAAAAGTCCTTCCCTCACTCATACACAACACTACAATTCCTTCCCACACTCCTACACCACACTACAAGTCCTCCCCTCACTCCTACACCACACTACAAGTCCTTCCCTCACTCCTACACAACATCGCATATCCTTCCCTCACTCCTACACAATACTACAAGTCCTTCCCTCACTCCTAAACAACACTAAAAGTCCTTCTCTCACTTATACACAACACTACAAGTCCTTCCCTCACTTATACACAACACTACAAGTCCTTCCCTCACTCCTACACCACACTACTGTACAAGTCCTTCCCCTCACTCTGTCCACACCACACTACAGTCTTCCCTCACTCTACAACACTAAGTCCTTCCATGCTCATTACAACCCTGCTCCTTCCCTCACTTATACACAACACTACAATTCCTTCCCTCACGCCTACACCACACTACAAGTCCTTCCATCACTCATACATACAGTCCTTCCCCTCACTCCTACAACCCCATGTCATGCTCTACACAACCTGCAAGTCCTTCCTTCCTCCCTACACAACCCTGCAAGCCCCTTCCCTCACTCCTACACAACCTGCAAGTCCTTCCCTTACTCCCTAAACAACAAAACCGTCCTTCCCTCACTCCCTACACAGCACAGTCCTTCCCTCACTCCTACACTTCCATGTCCTTCCTTAACTCCTACACAACCCTGCAGGTCCTTTCTTCACTCCTACACAACCCTGCAAGTCCTTCCCTCACTCCTACACAATCCTGCAAGTCCTTCTTTCACTCCTACACAATTCTAGAAGTCCTTCCCTCACTCTATACACTAAGTCTTTCCCTCCCTCTCCTACACAACCTTCCAAAGCCTTCCTTCACTCCTACACAACCTGATCCTTCCCTTACTCCTAAACAACAAAGCAAGTCCTTCCCTCACCACACACACCCTGCACATTCCTTCCCTCACTCCCACACAGCCCCATGTCCTGCCTTAACTCTAACCAACACTGCAATTCCTTCTTTCACTCCTACACAACAGTGCTAAGTCCTTCCCTCACTCCTACACAACAGTGCAAGTCCTTCCCTCACTCCCTACCATGCAAGTCTCCCTCACTCCTACACAATACTACAGTCCTTCCCTCACTCCTACACAACCCGCAAGTCCCCCTTCTCCTCCTACACAATACTACAAGTACTTTCCTCCTCCTACAAAACCCTCAAGTCCTTCCCTCACTCCTACACAACACTCCATGTCCTTCTTAACTCCCTACACACCACCTGCAGTCCTTTCCTCACTCCCTACCAACACTGCAAACCCTTCCATCATTCCTACACAACCCCGCAAGTCCTTCTCTCCTCCTACACAACACTACAAGTACTTTCTCACTCTACAATACCCTCAAGTCCTTCTCCTCCTACACAACCTCCATGTCCTTCTTAACTCTACACACAACCCTGCAAGTCCTCCTCACTCCTACACAACATTGCAAGTCTCCCCTCACTCTAAAATACTACCAAGTCCTTCCCTCACTCCAACACAACCCTCCAAGTCCTTTCCTCACTCCTATACACTGCAAACCCTTCCCTCCATCCTACACAACCCTGCAAGTCCCTTCACTCCTAGACAACCCTGCCTGCCTTAACTCTAACCAACCCTGCAATTCCTTCTTTCACTCCTACACAACAGTGCAAGTCCTCTCACTCCTACACAATACTACAAGTCCTTTCCTCACTCTACACAACCGCAAGTCCTTCCCTCACTCCTACACAATACTAGCTCTTCCCTCACTCCTACAATACTACACGTCCTTCCCTCAATCCTACACAACACTGCAAGTCCTCCCTCACTCCTACAATACTGAAAGCCCTTCCCTCACTCCTCCATAATAGAGTCCTTCCCTCACTCCCACACAATACTGAAACACTTCCCTCACTCCTACACAATACTACGTCCTTCCCTCAATCCTACACAACACTGCAAGTCCTCCCTCACTCCTACACAATACTAGAAGCCTTCCCTCACTCCTCACATAATATTGGAAGTCCTTCCCTCACTCCTACACAATAGAAACACTTCCCTCACTCCTACACAATACTGAAGTCCCTCTCTCTACTTACAACCCCTGCAAGTCCTTCCTCACTCCTA
>NW_024718957.1:0-35555 GCF_018991925.1 Homarus americanus | reverse complement strand
CATGTCTTCTTTGTGGGATGCGCGGATACCAAGGAGCACTAAGGGTAGAGCATCCGTCCAGCTGTAGGGGTCGTGCTGTGCCTTGATGGCGTCCTTCAGCTGATGATGAAACCGCTCTCCCATGCCGTTGGATTGAGGGTGGCAAGCAGTAGTGTGGTGTCTGGAAGTGCCGAGGAACTGCAGAAGACTATGCCAGAGGTGAGACTCAAATTGGACTCCTCGGTCAGTGATGACAGTCGTGGGAGGACCGAAATGGGAGACCCAACCAGACAGGAAGGTGCGGACGGCTGATTCTGCTGTAGCATTAGACATGGGAATGGCTTCTGTCCACCTGGTGAAACGGTCAATGCAGGTGAAGATGTAGGAGTTGCCGCAGGATGATGGAAGAGGTCCCACGATGTCGAGGTGCACTAACCTGGAAGCGTCCTTTGAGCAAAGGGAAGGTTTCTAAGGGAGCATTTGTGTGTCGATGTATCCTAGAGGACTGGCAGGTTAGGCACTGGGCAGCCCATTTCCGAGTGTCAGCCTTGATACCAGGCCAGACAACATGTTGCGTGAGAAGGCACTGGGAGACCCGTACACCTGGGTGGCTGAGACCATGGATGCGGTCGAAGATGGCGCGGCGGTAGATGTGAGGCACTAACGGTCTAGGCTGCCCACAGGACATGTCGCACCACAACCTGATGTTCGTGCCAGGAACGGGGAGTTCTTGGAGGGCGAGACCTGAGAGCGATGTCTTGTATGCTGTAAGGTCTTCGTCGTTCTCTTGAGCTATGGCGAGCTGTCTGTAATCCATGGGTGGAGATGAGGGAAGAATGCTGGATATACAACGAGAGAGGATGTCGGCGATCTCATTGTGGCTGCCTTTGATGTGTTGGATGTCGGTGGTGAACTCTGAGATGTAAGCGAAGATGGGAGGCTGAAACAAAGGCGAGGACGAGGGGCTTGTGGTCAGTGAAGATGGTGAACTGACGGGCCTCGAGGAAGTGCTGGAAATGCTTGACTGCAAGATATATGGTTAGGAGCTCTCGATTGAAGGCGCTGTACTTGAGTTGAGGTGGTTGAAGCCGCTGTGAGAAGAAAGCAACGGGCATGAGAATTCCGTTGATCTCCTGCTGTAAGACGGCGCCCACTGCAGTAGAAGAAGCGTCTGTTGTGAGAGTGGTCCGGGCGTTAGGTGCGGGGTGGGCCAGGAGGGTGAGGCGTGTAATGTGCTGTTTGATAGTGGTGAATGCCGTGGCAGCCTCTTGAGTCCACACGAGAGGCTTATGAGACGTCTTTGGGAGTCCCTTGAGAAGGTCGTAGAGGGGGACTAGGACTGTGGCAGCGTTGGCAATAAAGCGGTGGTAGTAGTTGACTAAACCCAGGAATTCTCGGAGTTTCTTCGCCGTTTCAGGTTTGGGGAACTCCCTAATCGCGGTTATCTTCTGTGGTAGGGGTTGTATGCCACTGGGCGAGACCCTGACCGAGGAAATCGATGGCCGAGGTTCCAAAGACGCACTTAGCAGGATGAACTTTCATGTTGTTGTTCTGCAGGCGTTGGAGAAGGAGTTGTAGGTGGTGGCGGTGCTCGGCAGGCGTCGAAGATGCGACGAGGATGTCGTCAATGTAGACGGTGACAAAATCGAGGTCTCGAAGCATATGGTCCATGAACCTCTGGAAAGTCTGTGCTGCATTGCGTAAGCCAAAACTCATGAAAGTGTACTCGAAGAGTCCAAACGGAGTGGTGATGGCTGTCTTCTGGGTATCTGCCGGTGCTACTGGGATCTGGTGGAAGGCACGCTCCAAGTCGATCTTCGAGAAGATGGTCTTGCCATGAAGTTTGTGGTGAAAGTCCTGGACATGCGGAATAGGGTACCTTTCAGGTTTGGTGACGAGATTCAGGGCTCTGTAGTCGCCACACACCCTCCACTCGCCATGTGAAGAGGCGATGCCCAGGGACTCCTTGAAGGGCGAATGATGCCGTCTTGCAGTAGTTTGTTGAATTCTACTTTGGCTGTGTTCAGGAGCTCAGGGCGCAGGCAGTGAGGGCGTGAAAAGACTGGTGGTCCTTTGGTTTCGATGTGGTGGAAAATTCCCGATGTAGGTGGCGGGGGTAGGGAGACTCGGGGTGAGAAAAGCTCCTTGAATTCGTCGAGCAAGGAGGAGAACTCGTTGGAAGGCGCAAGACAGGTGATAGTGTCGGTGTGTCTGGCACGAGAGCCCTGGATCTTGCGTGCTGTAGGCTCATGGATGAGGCATAGATGACTTGGTTTGATGCCGAGCTTGTGGAAGGTGAGGAAGTCGAAACCAAGGATGGGTTGAGACACGTCTGCTATCACGAATAACCAACGCAGAGTCTTGGGCAGACCGAGGTCTAAGGCGAGGGTGCGTACGCCGTAGGAGGCGATGGAGGTACCGTTGGCAGCGAACAGGTCATACGAGGGTTGCTTTGACTTGTCTCGTAGTGAGGGAGGGATGAGGCTGACCGATGAACCGGTGTCGATGAGGAACTTCTTGCCGGAGGTGCGGTCGGTGACGCGCAGTAATGAGACGCCTGGAGGGACGGAGGCTGAGGCGTCTACCAGCCTCCGGTGTTGCCGTTTCCCGAATAGGTGCAATAGGGCTCACAGTTTCGAGCATGGCGGCCGAAAGTCTGGTGATACCAGCAGAGGGTAAATTTGTTGTGCTGGGGGTTGGCTGCTGTGTGTCGGAACTTGTAGGGCGTAGTGTGTGAGTCAGGAACCGGCGCAGCAGCGGGTATGGAGGAGCAGAACTGCTCAATGGTGTCCATCCTGCGGTTCAAAATTTGCAACAGGTCCTTGATGTCCATCCTGCGGTTCAAAATTTGCAACAGGTCCTTGATGTCTTGTGAGGTATTGCTCGGCTGAGGGGTGTTGACCCGGCTTACAAGTTCGATGGTAGGTACTGGTGTGACCGTGGCGGCAAGGGGTGCAGCAGCGCACTCGTTAAAAATTCTATCTGCCGCGGTTGCATATAGTTCCGGTGTCGTAGAGTAATCTACTGTGGACAGGATGTTGCGTACTTCCGTGGGTAGCTTTTGTGCGTGAAGCTGGCGCAGGATAGAGTCGGGGAGTCTGTCTGTGTGACAGGAGTTCAGCCGACACATCTCCTCCCAGAGACGTCTTGGGGTTGAGTTCCCGAGGGAGGTAGAGGATAGATCTTGCAGGAGATTGGGGCTGGTCTGTTGATAACACGTCTTCAAGGCAGCCCACAGGGTAGCGAATTTGTTGTCATCTGGAGGGTTGGAAATGGTTTGTGAGACCCGCGTGGCCACTTCCGTGGGTAAGGCACAGAGCAGGGCGCAATACTTTTGCCCGTCGGTCGCTCGTGAGCCGGCGAGGGCTGCTTCCAAATGGTCAGCCAGTCCTCGACGTTGTGGATGAAAATCGGCAGAGAGATCCGTCCGTCCTCCATCCTGTGTGAGTGCTTATCTCCGGGAGTCACCATTGTAGGGGTATAGAGAGATTAATGTTGTCTAGCACTCAGGATGGAAGGAAACTCTAATGTGGTTTTCTTGTATAATATATAAGTTATATGATAGACAGTCTGGTGCTGGAGGTGCCGTCTGGTGAGGGGCTGCTCAGTAGAAGACGTTCGGTGAGTAGCGTGTTGAAGGAGGTAGATGTGCAGGAGCTTCGTTAGAGAAGATGTTGCCTGTTGCTGGCCTCCTGGTTGAATAAATGTTAACAGCTAGGAGCTTGCTGGAGGAGGTGTTGCTTGTTCAGGAAAATGGGCAGAATGAATCTCAATGGAGAGACAGAGCTTATATACCCAGCAGCAGCCGCTATGAGTCATGTTGGGAAAACCCGAGAAGTCGCCGGTGACTAGTTCCGTTGCTAAGATACGGTAACATCTGGGGACAGCTCTCGCTTGGTTGCTAGGCAACGGCACGTTGGAATGTGATAGCAGGTGGTGGCTGCTACGCAGTTTGTAGGGGAGACGTCCACTACAATACTCCCCCTCCCCTCCCGGCGCGGCGGGAGGCTGGATGTTGTCCGGGTTGTGTCCCACACATAACACATACCGGGCAGGTGTATGTACGACTCGACCGCTACGTGTAACAACTCCATCCAGTGACACAAAACCTGTGGGAGAATTAGGAGGAGAAAGAGGGTTTGGGATTAGAGGAGGTTGTACAAGCAATGGTTGTTGTGCTCCTGCTGCTGCAGGGGCTGCGTCAGGAGGAGGGTCCATGGCAGGAGCAGGTTCTATGATAGAAGGGAGATCTATTACAGGTTCAGGTTCTATGACAGGAGGAGGGTCTATGACAGGAGCAGGTTCTATGATAGAAGGGAGGTTTATTACAGGTGCAGGTTCTATGACAGGAGCAGGTTGTACATGAGGGTGAAAAGAGGGTGCCCAGAAATGTCGTGGGCGTGGTGTTGCTGCCGGTGGTAACTGCGGGTAGACTGGTGCAGGCGTAGTTTGTTGATGGTGCTGCTGGGCTGGGGGCCCGACGGGTAAGGCGGCCGGTTTGACTCGGTCTTTGCTGACGGTGTCGTGTCTGCCATTCCGGATAATTGTCAGGAACTTTGCTGAACGGGTAACCACCTGGAAGGGTCCATCGTAGGGGCGTTGTAATGGGTTGCGGTGAGCATCATGCCTGACGAAAACATACTCGGGTGTGAGTAGTGCAGGAGGGATGTGTTCAGGGCGCCGAGTAGGCTGGCGTGGAGCAGTAGCTCTGAATGCAGAAACTGCTTGTCGTAGCTTTTGGAGTAAGTCGTGACGAACGGCTTGAGTGGTTTGGTTGGGATCAGGAGGGAGTGAGAAATCCCCGGGTAGCCGAAGGGGCTCGCCTAGTGTCAGATCTGCTGGGCTACAGTCCATATCCTCCTTGTGTGACGCACGGATGCCGAGGAGCACTAAGGGAAGCGCATCAGTCCAGCTGTAAGGGTCGTGCTGTGCCTTGAGTGCGTCCTTCAGCTGCCGGTGAAACCGCTCTACCATGCCGTTGGCTTGAGGGTGGTATGCTGTAGTGCGTTGTCTAGACGTGCCGAGGAACTGTAGGAGGTGCTGCCAGAGTTGTGACTCAAACTGTACTCCTCGGTCAGTGATTACGGTTGCGGGGGGGGCCAAAACGGGAAACCCAACCGGACATGAAGGCGCGGACAGTAGTCTCTGCTGTAGCGTTGGGCATGGGAATTGCTTCTGTCCACCAGGTGAAACGGTCGATGGAGGTGAAGATGTAGGTGCTACCGTAAGATGATGGTAGAGGTCCCACGATGTCGAGGTGTACTACTTGATAACGTCCTTTGGGAATAGGAAAGGCTTGTAAGGGGGCCCGTATGTGACGATGTATTTTGGAGGACTGGCAGGCCAGGCACTGGGCAGCCCATTTCTTAGTATCAGACTTGATGCCGGGCCAGACGACACGTTGCGTGAGGAGGCGCTGGGAGGCCCGCACACCCGGGTGGCTGAGACCATGGATGCGGTCGAAAACAGCGTGGCGGTGGACGTGAGGCACGAACGGTCTAGGCTGTCCACAGGATACGCCGCACCACAATTTTATCTTTGTGCCAGGAACAGGGAGTTCTTGGTGTGTGAGGCCTGAGGGGGATGTCTTGTATGCTGCCAGGTCTTCGTCTTTCTCTTGAGCCGCGGCTAGCTGCCCATAATCAATGGGTGGAGATGAGGGAAGAATGTTGGATATACAACGAGAGAGGGCGTCGGCGATCTCGTTGTGGCTGCCTTTAATGTGTTGGACGTCGCTGGAGAACTCCGAGATGTAAGCCAAGTGGCGCAGGACTTGAGGTGTATGTGACTGGGAAACTGAAGCGAAGGCGTGGACGAGGGGCTTGTGATCAGTGAAAATGGTGAACTGACGGGCCTCGAGGAAGTGCTGGAAATGTTTGACAGCCAGGTATATGGCCAGGAGTTCTCGATCAAAGGCGCTGTACTTGAGGTGTGGTGGTTGAAGCCGTTGTGAGAAGAAAGCAACGGGCGTGAAAATTCCGTTGATCTCCTGCTGTAAGAAGGCGCCCACTGCAGTAGAAGAAGCGTTTGTTGTGAGAGTGGTCCGGGCGTTAGGTGCGGGGTGGGCCGGAAGGGTGAGGCGTGTAATGTGCTGTTTGATAGTGGTGAATGCCGTAACAGCCTCTCGAGTCCACACGAGAGGCTTGTGAGACTTCTTTGGAAGTCCCTTAAGAAGGTCGTAGAGGGGGACTAGGACGGTGGTAGTCGTTGACTAAACCCAGGAATTCTAGGAGTTTCTTCGCCGTTTCAGGTTTGGGGAACTCCCTAATGGCAGTTATCTTCTGTGGTAGGGGTTGTATGCCACTGGGTGAGACTCTGTGACCGAGGAAGTCGATGGAGGAGGCTCCGAAGACGCACCTAGCAGGATGAACTTTCATGTTGTTGTTCTGCAGGTGTAGGAGGAGGAGTTGTAGGTGGTGCTGGTGCTCGGTCGGCGTCGAAGATGCGACGAGGATGTCGTCAATGTAGACGGTGACAAAATCGAGGTCGCGAAGCATATGGTCCATGTACCTCTGGAAAGTCTGTGCTGCATTGCGCAGACCGAAACTCATGAAAGCATACTGGAAGAGTCCGAACGGAGTGGTGATGGCTGTCTTCTGGGTATCTGCAGGTGCTACAGGGATCTGGTGGAAGGCACGCTCCAAGTCGATCTTCGAGAAGATGGTCTTGCCATGAAGTTTGTGGTGGAAGTCCTGGACATGCGGAATAGGGTACCTGTCAGGTTTGGTGACGAGGTTCAGGGCTCTGTAGTCACCACACACCCTCCAGTCGCCGGGTGTTTGCTTAGGAACCATGTGAAGAGGCGATGCCCATGGACTCTTTGAAGGACAGATGATGCCGTTTTGCAGTAGTTTGTTGAATTCTGCTTTGGCTGTGTTCAGGAGCTCAGGGCACAGGCGGCGAGGGCGTGAGAAGACTGGTGGACCTTTGGTTTCGATGTGATGGAAAATTCCCGACGTAGGTGGTGGGGGTAGAGAGACTCGGGGTGAGAAAAGCTCCTTGAATTCGTCGATCAGGGAGGAGAACTCGTTGGAAGGCGCAAGACAGGTGATAGTGTCGGTGTGTCTGGCACGAGAACCCTAGCTCTTGCGTGCTGTAGGCTCATGGATGACGCATAGATGACTTGGGTCGATGCCGAGCTTGTGAAAGGTGAGGAAGTCGAAACCAAGCATGGGTTGAGACACGTCTGCGATCGTGAATAACCAATGCAGAGTCTTGGGCAGACCGAGGTCTAAGGCGACGGTGCATACGCCGTAGGAGGCGATGGGGGTACCGTTGGCAACGAACAGGTCATAAGAGGGTTGCTTTAACGTGTCTTGTAGTGAGGGAGGGATGATGCTGACCAATGAACCTGTGTCGACGAGGAACTTCTTGCCGGAGGTGCGGTCAGTGACGTGCAGTAATGAGACGCCTGGAGGGACGGAGGCTGAGGCGTCTACCAGCCTCCGTGTTGCCGTTTCCCGAATAGGTGCAATAGGGCTCACAGTTTCGAGCATTGCGGCCGAAAGTCTGGTGATACCAGCAGAGGGTAAATTTGTTGTGCTGGGGGTTGGCTGCTGTGTGTCGGAACTTGTAGGGCGTAGTGTGTGAGTCAGGAACCGGCGCAGCAGCGGGTATGGAGGAGCAGAACTGCTCAATGGTGTCCATCCTGCGGTTCAAAATTTGCACCAGGTCCTTGATGTCTTGTGAGGTATTGCTCGGCTGAGGGGTGTTGACCCGGCTTACAAGTTCGATGGTAGGTACTGGTGTGACCGTGGAGGCAAGGGGTGCAGCAGCGCACTCGTTAAAAATTCTATCTGCCGCGGTTGCATATAGTTCCGGTGTCGTAGAGTAATCTACTGCGGACAGGATGTTGCGTACTTCTGTGGGTAGCTTTTGTGCGTGAAGCTGGCGCAGGATAGAGTCGGGGAGTCTGTCTGTGTGACGGGAGTTCAGCCGACACATGTCCTCCCAGAGACATCCCGGGGTTGAGTTCCCGAGGGAGGTAGAGGATAGATCTTGCAGGAGATTGGGGCTGGTCTGTTGATAACACGTCTTCAAGGCAGCCCGCAGGGTAGCGAATTTGTTGTGATCTGGAGGGTTGGAAATGGTTTGTGAGACCCGCGTGGCCACTTCCGTGGGCAAGGCACAGAGCAGGGCGCAATACTTTTGCCCGTCGGTCGCTCGTGAGCCGGCGAGGGCTGCTTCCACATGGTCAAGCCAGTCCTCGACGTTGTGGTTGAAAGTCGGCAGAGAGATCCGTCCATCCTCCATCCTGTGTGAGTGCTTATCTCCGGGAGTCACCATTGTAGGGGTATCGAGATATTAATGTTGTCTAGCACTCAGGATGGAAGGAAACTCTAATGTGGTTTTCTTGTATAATATAAGATATATGATAGACAGTCTGGTGCTGGAGATGCCGTGTGGTGGGGAGCTGCTCAGTAGAAGACGATCGGTGAGTAGCGTGTTGAAGGAGGTAGATGTGCAGGAGCTTCGTTAGAAAAGATGTTGCCTGTTGCTGGCCTCCTGGTTGAATAAATGTTAACAGTTAGGAGCTTGCTGGAGGAGGTGTTGCTTGTTCAGGAAAATGGGCAGAATGAATCTCAGAACTAGAAAAATGGGAGTGACAGGGGGGAAGGAGGTTCTGAGGAAGAATAAAGGGAGGATGGAAGTGAATTTTAGAAGGAGAGAACAGGTGCAGTGGCTAAACACCGCTTGCGTGAGGGGGTAGGCAAAATGCCCTGAGGGTGCAACAATCACAATCAGGACGAGGCAGAGGGAGGGCTGGAGCAGGTCCGGGCAAGCAAAGGGCCAACGCGGGTGCTCTGGTTGTCGTCCAGCTTAGGCAGTGTTGGCAAAGCGGAGGAAGAACCGCCCCGCCACGGCGGCGGTGCAAGCCGAGAAGCGCAGGTGGACGGACGCACAGGCCACACACGAACAAATTAACAGAGAAGGTGAAAACATGGAAATTTTGCTAGTCGTAGGGTTGTTTGGAGAAAGAAGAAGGTAAAGTCTTTGAGCTATGTCAAAGAGGAACAGAGCGAGTTGGAGGAAGGGTTTTGAATCTTTGAGCTTGAAATGTCAAAGTATTCATAGTAAGGAAGGATGAGCGTATCGTAGGAGAGTTTTTAGTAATAGCAGCAGACAGATTTGAGCTTTTTTGTCAAATTATGAACGGAGACGAGAATGAGATATAGGCTGAATGGTTTCAGTCTTGAGTTAGGTCGATTTTATTGAGAATTGGATGTCACAGACGTTGGGTATGTTTTGATTTGTTTCTGAGAGTTGTGGGTCTTTCAGCTATGTCAGAGAGAGTTGGAGGAAGAGTTTTGAATCTTTGAGCTTGAAATGTCAAAGTATTCGTAGTAAGGAAGGATGAGTGTATCGTAGGAGAGTTATTTAGTAATAGCAGGGGACAGATTTGAGCTTTGTCAAATTGTGAACGGAGATGAGTGAGATATAGGTTGTTTGGTTTCAGTCTTGAGTTAGGTCGATAATGTTGACAGTGGCTGGTATAGAGGTTGGGTATGTTTGATTTGGTTTTGGAGAGTTGTGGTGTTATGAGAGGCTTTGTCTGGCGGGGGTGTTGTGTTTGGAGATTGGTTGTGGGAGGGGGGGGAGTTTGTGTTTGGGGATTGGCGGGGGTGGAGGTTGTATGTTGATTTGAGGTGAATTAGAATTGCTTAGGGGGGGTTGTTGTGTGAGTGTGTATGCGTTTGCGTGGAAATGTAGTAAGGGGAGAGGGGGAGGGTTAGGATAATTGTTATAAGGTCAGGTATGGTTCGGTTGTCGGGAGGAGGGGGAGGAGAGGAGAGGAGAGGGGAGGCGAGGAGAGGAGGGGCTTTGGAGGTTGTTGGGTTAATTTATAGTGGAAGGATTCCTTAGGTGTGATATGATTTGTGTTGCTAATGAATAGTTGTATTGAGTCATAGGTTTTTTTTTTTTTTTTTTTTTTAGGAGGGTCGAAGGGGCTTGTTAGAAAGGTCGGGTATATTAAGTTTTTCTTTGGGGGGTTGAGGGTGTTGATTAGTGATTGGATAGTGAGTTAGCTTTTTTTTTATTTTTTTATTTTATTTTTTTTTAGGAGGGATTGTGAGTAAGATTGGGTGGGTTAAGTTTTTCTTTTGGGAGGATTGAAGGTGTTGATTAGTGATTGGATGGAGAGTTACCTTTTTTTTTTTTTTTTTAGGAGGGATTGTGAGTAAGGTTGGGTGGGTTAAGTTTTTCTTTTGGGAGGATTACAGGTTTTGTTGGTGGTTGGCAGAGTTGGGTTAATTATTGCATTCTTTCTTTCCTTTGGCTAGTAAAGGACTTCTGCAATTGCGTGGTAGGCTCTTGCAGGTATTGTGAGTTGGGTTAATTATTGCATTCATTCTTTCCTTTGGCTAGTAAAGGACTTCTGCAATTGCGTGGTAGGCTCTTGCAGGTATTGTGAGTTCTGGTCCCATTATTGAGGGAGAGGGTTTGTGTACAGGAACAATGCACCCCTCCCCGACCTTATTGGCTGAGGGAGGCGTTCATATCATCCGTTGATGGTACCGTTTTTAGGTACACCTCTCCGACCTTATTGGCTAAGGGAGGTGCCCATAAAACAGTGTTGGTAACATTCTAGAGGGAGAGGGCTTGCTGCAGGTACTGCGCAACTCTCCTCGACCTTATTGGCTAAGGGAAACATACATGTCATCCGAGTTAGTATGGGATGGGTAAGTTAGGTATTTGTTTTGGGAGGAGTGATAGGGTGTGGTTAGTTAATGGTAGAATGGTTAATTTTTATTTTGTGTGGGATTGCTAGTAATGGCTGGGTGTGTTAGGTTTTTATTTTGGGAGGAGTGATAGGGTGTGGTTAGTTAGTGGTAGAATGGTTATTTTTTATTTTGTGTGGGATTGCTAGTAACGGCTGGGTATGTTAGGTTTTTATTTTGGGGGGATTGTTAGGGTCTTTTTGGGGGAGTGTTAGTGCAGATTGAGTGGGTTATTTTTTTTTTGAGTGGTCTTGAGTTTGAGTTGGTGGCGTGGGGTTTGGAGTGAGGGGGGAGGAGGGAATCGTTGGGTGAGGGTTAAGGAGAGGTTAGGTTTAATTTGGGGGGGAATTTTTTTTTTTTTGGGTGTGGTTATAGGGAAGTTATTAATACAAGGGAGGTGGGAGGGGAGTGTTTGGTCTGTTTAGTATGGAGGGATTTCTGTCTCTGAATCTGCGTGGGAGTATGATGTTGTCGAAATAATCCTGCCATTGAGGGTAAGTAGTGAGGAGTGATTCTATTTGTTTGTCACCTAGTTGTCTCCAGTAGATGTTAAGTGGGGGGAGGGAGCTGAGTTCATGTAGATGACTATTTCGGGTGAAGGATGACCAGTGTGTGTTATGGATGAATCTTAGTGCTTTGTTTTGTATGACTTGAAGTTTCTTGGCGCTAGCTGGAGTGTGAATCTCAATGGAGAGACAGAGCTTATATACCCAGGAGCAGCCGCTATGAGTCATGTTGGGAAAACCCGAGAAGTCGCCGGTGACTAGTTCCGTTGCTAAGATACGGTAACATCTGGGGACAGCTCTCGCTTGGTTGCTAGGCAACGGCACGTTGGAATGTGATAGCAGGTGGTGGCTGCTACGCAGTTTGTAGGGGAGACGTCCACTACAATACTCCCCCTCCCCTCCCGGCGCGGCGGGAGGCTGGATGTTGTCCGGGTTGTGTCCCACACATAACACATACCGGGCAGGTGTATGTACGACTCGACCGCTACGTGTAACAACTCCATCCAGTGACACAAAACCTGTGGGAGAATTAGGAGGAGAAAGAGGGTTTGGGATTAGAGGAGGTTGTACAAGCAATGGTTGTTGTGCTCCTGCTGCTGCAGGGGCTGCGTCAGGAGGAGGGTCCATGGCAGGAGCAGGTTCTATGATAGAAGGGAGATCTATTACAGGTTCAGATTCTATGACAGGAGGAGGGTCTATGACAGGAGCAGGTTCTATGATAGAAGGGAGGTTTATTACAGGTGCAGGTTCTATGACAGGAGCAGGTTGTACATGAGGGTGAAAAGAGGGTGCCCAGAAATGTCGAGGGCGTGGTGTTGCTGCCGGTGGTAACTGCGGGTGGACTGGTGCAGGCGTATTTTGTTGATGGTGCTGCTGGGCTGGGGGCCCGACGGGTAAGGCGGCCGGTTTGACTCGGTCTATGCTGACGGTGTCATGTCTGCCATTCCGGATAATTGTCAGGAACTTTGCTGAACGGGTAACCACCTGGAAGGGTCCATCGTAGGGGCGTTGTAATGGGTTGCGGTGAGCATCATGCCTGACGAAAACATACTCGGCTGTGAGTAGTGCAGGAGGGATGTGTTCAGGGCGCCGAGTAGGCTGGCGTGGAGCAGTAGCTCTGAATGCAGAAACTGCTTGTTGTAGCTTTTGGAGTAAGTCGTGACGAACGGCTGGAGTGGTTTGGTTGGGATCAGGAGGGAGTGAGAAATCCCCGGGTAGCCGAAGGGGCTCGCCTAGTGTCAGATCTGCTGGGCTACAGTCCATATCCTCCTTGTGTGACGCACGGATGCCGAGGAGCACTAAGGGAAGCGCATCAGTCCAGCTGTAAGGGTCGTGCTGTGCCTTGAGTGCGTCCTTCAGCTGCCGGTGAAAACGTTCTACCATGCCGTTGGCTTGAGGGTGGTATGCTGTAGTGCGTTGTCTAGACGTGCCGAGGAACTGTAGGAGGTGCTGCCAGAGTTGTGACTCAAACTGTACTCCTCGGTCAGTGATTACGGTTGCGGGGGGGCCAAAACGGGAAACCCAACCGGACATGAAGGCGCGGACAGTAGTCTCTGCTGTAGCGTTGGGCATGGGAATTGCTTCTGTCCACCTGGTGAAACGGTCGATGCAGGTGAAGATGTAGGTGCTACCGTAGGATGATGGTAGAGGTCCCACGATGTCGAGGTGTACTACTTGAAAACGTCCTTTGGGAATAGGAAAGGCTTGTAAGGGGGCCCGTATGTGACGATGTATTTTGGAGGACTGGCAGGCCAGGCACTGGGCAGCCCATTTCTTAGTATCAGACTTGATGCCGGGCCAGACGACACGTTGCGTGAGGAGGCGCTGGGAGGCCCGCACACCCGGGTGGCTGAGACCATGGATGCGGTCGAAAACAGCGCGGCGGTGGACGTGAGGCACGAACGGTCTAGGCTGTCCACAGGATACGTCGCACCACAATTTTATCTTTGTGCCAGGAACAGGGAGTTCTTGGAGTATGAGGCCTGAGGGGGATGTCTTGTATGCTGCCAGGTCTTCGTCTTTCTCTTGAGCCGCGGCTAGCTGCCCATAATCAATGGGTGGAGATGAGGGAAGAATGGTGGATATACAACGAGAGAGGGCGTCGGCGATCTCGTTGTGGCTGCCTTTAATGTGTTGGACATCGCTGGAGAACTCCGAGATGTAAGCCAAGTGGTGCAGGACACGAGGTGTATGTGACTGGGAAGCTGAAGCGAAGGCGTGGACGAGGGGCTTGTGATCAGTGAAGATGGTGAACTGACGGGCCTCGAGGAAGTGTTGGAAATGTCTGACAGCCAAGTATATGGCCAGGAGTTCTCGATCAAAAGCGCTGTACTTGAGGTGTGGTGGTTGAAGCCGTTGTGAGAGGAAAGCAACGGGCATGAAAATTCCGTTGATCTCCTGCTGTAAGACGGCGTCCACTGCAGTAGAAGAAGCGTCTGTTGTGAGAGTGGTCCGGGCGTTAGGTGAGGGGTGGGCCAGGAGGGTGAGGCGTGTGATGTGCTGTTTGATAGTGGTGAATGCCGTAGTAGCCTCTTGAGTCCACATGAGAGACTTGTGAGACTTCTTTGGGCGTCCCTTGAGAAGGTCGTGTAGGGGGGCTAGGACGGTGGCAGCTTTGTCAATGAAGCGGTGGTAGTAGTTGACTAAACCCAGGAACTCTCGGAGTTTCTTCGCCGTTTCAGGTTTGGGGAATTCCCTAATCGCGGTTATCTTCTGTGGTAGGGGTTGTATGCCACTGGGCGAGACTCTGTGACCGAGGAAATCGATGGCCGAGGTTCCAAAGACGCACTTAGCAGGATGAACTTTCATGTTGTTGTTCTGCAGGCGTTGGAGAAGGAGTTGTAGGTGGTGGCGGTGCTCGGCAGGCGTCGAAGATGCGACGAGGATGTCGTCAATGTAGACGGTGACAAAATCGAGGTCGCGAAGCATATGGTCCATGAACCTCTGGAAAGTCTGTGCTGCATTGCGTAAGCCAAAACTCATGAAAGTGTACTCGAAGAGTCCGAACGGAGTGGTGATGGCTGTCTTCTGGGTATCTGCCGGTGCTACTGGGATCTGGTGGAAAGCACGCTCCAAGTCGATCTTCGAGAAGATAGTCTTGCCATGAAGTTTGTGGTGAAAGTCCTGGACATGCGGAATAGGGTACCTGTCAGGTTTGGTGACGAGATTCAGGGTTCTGTAGTCGCCACACACCTTCCACTAGCCGGGTGTTCGCTTAGGAACCATGTGAAGAGGCGATGCCCAGGGACTCCTTGAAGGGCGAATGATGCCGTCTTGCAGTAGTTTGTTGAATTCTACTTTGGCTGTGTACAGGAGCTCAGGGCGCAGGCGGCGAGGGCGTGAAAAGACTGGTGGTCCTTTGGTTTCGATGTGGTGGAAAATTCCCGACGTAGGTGGTGAGGGTAGGGAGACTCGGGGTGAGAAAAGCTCCTTGAATTCGTCGAGCAGGGAGGAGAACTCGTTGGAAGGCGCAAGACAGGTGATAGCGTCCGTGTGTCTGGCACGAGAACCCTGGATCTTGCGTGCTGTAGGCTCATGAATGAGGCATAGATGACTTGGTTTGACGCCGAGCTTGTGGAAGGTGAGGAAGTCGAAACCAAGGATGGGTTGAGACACGTCTGCTATCACGAATAACCAACACAGAGTCTTGGGCAGACCGAGGTCTAAGGCGAGTGTGCATACGCCGTAGGAGGCGATGGAGGTACCGTTGGCCGCGAACAGGTCATACGAGGGTTGCTTTGACTTGTCTCGTAGTGAGGGAGGGATGAGGCTGACCGATGAACCGGTGTCGATGAGGAACTTCTTGCCGGAGGTGCGGTCGGTGACGCGCAGTAATGAGACGCCTGGAGGGACGGAGGCTGAGGCATCTACCAGCCTCCGGTGTTGCCGTTTCCCGAATAGGTGCAATAGGGCTCACAGTTTCGAGCATTGCGGCCGAAAGTCTGGTGATACCAGCAGAGGGTAAATTTGTTGTGCTGGGGGTTGGCTGCTGTGTGTCGGAACTTGTAGGGCGTAGTGTGTGAGTCAGGAACCGGCGCAGCAGCGGGTATGGAGGAGCAGAACTGCTCAATGGTGTCCATCCTGCGGTTCAAAATTTGCAACAGGTCCTTGATGTCTTGTGAGGTATTGCTCGGCTGAGGGGTGTTGACCCGGCTTACAAGTTCGATGGTAGGTACTGGTGTGACCGTGGAGGCAAGGGGTGCAGCAGCGCACTCGTTAAAAATTCTATCTGCCGCGGTTGCATATAGTTCCGGTGTCGTAGAGTAATCTACTGCGGACAGGATGTTGTGTACTTCTGTGGGTAGCTTTTGTGCGTGAAGCTGGCGCAGGATAGAGTCGGGGAGTCTGTCTGTGTGACGGGAGTTCAGCCGACACATCTCCTCCCAGAGACGTCCCGGGGTTGAGTTCCCGAGGGAGGTAGAGGATAGATCTTGCAGGAGATTGGGGCTGGTCTGTTGATAACACGTCTTCAAGGCAGCCCGCAGGGTAGCGAATTTGTTGTGATCTGGAGGGTTGGAAATGGTTTGTGAGACCCGCGTGGCCACTTCCGTGGGCAAGGCACAGAGCAGGGCGCAATACGTTTGCCCGTCGGTCGCTCGTGAGCCGGTGAGGGCTGCTTCCACATGGTCAAGCCAGTCCTCGACGTTGTGGTTGAAAGTCGGCAGAGAGATCCGTCCATCCTCCATCCTGTGTGAGTGCTTATCTCCGGGAGTCACCATTTGTAGGTATCGAGATATTAATGTTGTCTAGCACTCAGGATGGAAGGAAACTCTAATGTGGTTTTCTTGTATAATATAAGATATATGATAGACAGTCTGGTGCTGGAGATGCCGTGTGGTGGGGAGCTGCTCAGTAGAAGACGTTCGGTGAGTAGCGTGTTGAAGGAGGTAGATGTGCAGGAGCTTCGTTAGAGAAGATGTTGCCTGTTGCTGGCCTCCTGGTTGAATAAATGTTAACAGCTAGGAGCTTGCTGGAGGAGGTGTTGCTTGTTCAGGAAAATGGGCAGAATGAATCTCAATGGAGAGACAGAGCTTATATACCCAGCAGCAGCCGCTATGAGTCATGTTGGGAAAACCCGAGAAGTCGCCGGTGACTAGTTCCGTTGCTAAGATACGGTAACATCTGGGGACAGCTCTCGCTTGGTTGCTAGGCAACGGCACGTTGGAATGTGATAGCAGGTGGTGGCTGCTACGCAGTTTATAGGGGAGGCGTCCACTACACTATCCTTTACTAATGACATCTTAAATTCCTTTGATGACAGTCAGTTCATAGTCGGTATATTCTTGGACCTCTCTAAAGCCTTCGATACTGTTGACCATACCATCCTCCTTTCCAAGCTTGAACATTACGGCGTTAGGGGCCTGTCCCACAATTGGTTTACCTCATATCTGACTCCTCGCCAAGTAAGAACTGGTTGTGTGAACTTGAGATGGACTGGAAGGAGATATTTAGTGTTAGAAAGTGTAACAGTGTTCCAGGTCTTGAGAAATTGCTGGAAAAATACAAGATTTTATTTGCTAAGGGACAGGATGGTATAAAGGGTTATGAAGCTCATATCACCATTGACATGGATATTACACCCATATATGCTAAGTCCAGACCTGTTCCTTATGCATTGTACCTAAAGCTGATAAATCTGTTAGACTATGTGGTGATTATAAAGTTACCATTATTCAAGCTGTTGAGGGCGAGCAATATCCCTTACCCACGTCTCAAGATTTGTTTGCTGCACTAACAGGTGGAACCATTTTCACTAAGTTAGACTTGGCCCAAGCATATGCTCAGGTCTGTGTTGAAGCTGAAAGTCAACAGTACCTTACCATCAACACTCATAAAGGATTGTATAAGTTCAAAAGGTTGCCTTATGGTGTTAAAAGTGCACCAAAGTTATTTCAGTGCATCATGGACAAAATTCTTGTGGGTCTTCCCAATGTGTTATGTTTTCAGGATGATGTCCTTATTGTTGACAGTGACATCCAAAATCATGTCAAAACCCTAGCCACAGTATTCGAAAGCTTGTTGGCACACAATGTCAGGCTCAACAAGTTCAAATGTTCATTCCTAGCATGCCTCAATTACACACAATTGTAGGGTCTCAATTGTTTTGACCGAATAATACTCATCGCGTCAACGACAAGGGTCTTTTTGTCCTGCACAAACCAAAATCGATCGTATGAGCGATTACACTCTTACTTTATCTTCTACAGGTCTCAGCCCTTCTGCAACATACATATATTTTTTCTCGCTTTTGATCTTTTTTTTATTTTTGTATTTCTTTATGGTTCTTTATCATCATCATCATCATTATTATTATTAGTAGTATTATTGCTATTATTATTATTATTATTATTATTATTATTATTATTATTATTATTATTATTATTATTATTATTATTATTATTATTATTATTATTATTATTATTATTATTATTATTATTATTATTATATTATTATTATTATTATTATTATTATTATTATTATTATTATTATTATTATTATTATTATTATTATTATTATTATTATTATTATTATTATTATTATTATTATTATTATTATTATTATTATTATTATTATTATTATTATTATTATTATTACAACATTTTCGCCACCCCAGGCCCCAATGTGGGTCAGTGACCTGTGCCTGGGTGGGCTAATCCCCGTAAAAAAAAAATAGTGAAGGAGGAGTTACAAATGTGTAGGAGAACAGGTAATAATAAGTGGGCTACTTTCTTTATGATGTTCATTGGTATATTGTCTTTGCCTGCTGCTGCATCTTTGGACATTTTTATGATGGCCAGTAATTCGTCTGCTGTGACAGGGGATAAGAATAACTCATTTTGCTGTCTGTTTTGCAGGTAGGCTCTAAATTCCTCATGGTGATCAGGAATGCTCTCTGCAAGATTTTTACTAACATTTATAAAATATTCTTTGAAGTGGTTGGCAATGGGGGAGGGTTCCGTTACAACTGAATCATTTATCATAAAAGCTGAGTGGGGGCCGAAGGCTGAGGGTTCCTGTTCTGAATAGAATTTATGACATTCCAGGTTTTCTTACTGTCGCCTGATGCTGGCATTTCTAACTGCTTGAGTTACTCTATTTCTGACACTTCGGTAAGCATCACCGAAAGTTATGGGTCTTTTTGCATATTTCCTTTGGAGTTTGTGCTTTTCTTTTATCATTATCTTAATTTCGCTTGTGATATAGGGTTTGGAAGTGGATACAGTTTTCACTGACTTAGTCTTGAGCGGGAAGCATTTATCAAAGCAAGCATTGAAGATGCAAGAGAAGTTGCAGCTGTTCACATTACGGTTGTCGGAGGCATAGACAAGATCTCAGTTAGTATTCATTAGGTTGTTTTAAAAAAGGAGCATGTTGTCGGCACAGTAGTCTCTGTATTGTATTGAGACTCTACTAGACCTTTCAGGTCTTGTAGCTGTTTTATACATGGCAAAAACTAGGAAAGCTCCCTATATCTTCTGAAGACATCGGGAAGAATGTACTGTACATTCTCAGCGGCGTCAAAAACGTGGTCTATTTAATTTTGTTGGTTTAATAAGTAACACTGTTTGGTACGGCATCGCCGAAGATGCAGAGGACTTTGTTATACTCGATGAGGGGCCTTTCTTATACTCGACCAGGGGACTTTATTATACTCGATGGGGGTACTTTGTTATACACTATCAGGGGACTTTGTTATACTCGATCAGGGGACTTTGTTATACTCGATCAGGGGACTTTTTTATACTCGATCAGGGGACTTTGTTATACTCGATCAGGGGATTTTGTTATACTCGATTAGGGGGCTTTGTTATACTCAATCAGGGGTCTTTGTCATACTCGATTAGGGGCCTTTGTTATACTCGACCACTGGACTTTGTTATACTCGATGAGGAGACTTTGTTATACTCGATCTGGGGCCTTTGCTAAGACTCGATGAGGGGCCTTTGGTATATTTGATCAAAGGACTTTGTTATACTCGATGAGGAGACCTTGTTATACTCGATCAGGGGCCTTTGTTATACTCGACCAAAGGACTTTGTTATACTCGATGAGGGGATTTTGTTATACTCGATTAGGGGGCTTTGTTATACTCAATCAGGGGCCTTTGTCATACTCGATTAGGGGCCTTTGTTATACTCGACCACTGGACTTTGCTATACTCGATGAGGAGACTTTGTTATACTCGATCTGGGGCCTTTGCTAAGTCTCGCTGAGGGGCCTTTGGTATATTTGATCAAAGGACTTTGTTATACTCGATGAGGAGACTTTGTTATACTCGATCAGGGGCCTTTGTTATACTCGACCAAAGGACATTATTATACTCGATCGGGGTACTTTGTTATACTCGATTAGGGGGCTTTGATATACTCGATCAGGGGACTTTGTTATAGTCGATCAAGGGTCTTTGTTACATTCGATCAGGGGCTTTATTATACTCGACCAGGGAACTTTGTTATACTCGATCAGGGGCCTTTGTTATACTGGATCAGGGGACTTTATTATACTCGATCAGGGGATTTTGTTATAATTGATGAGGGGACTTTCTTATACTCGATCAAGGGCCTTTGTTATACTTGATGAAAGGTCTTTGTTATACTCGACCAGGGGCCTTTGTTATGGTCGATCAGGGGACTGTGTTATATGCAACCAGGGGACTTTGTTATCCTCGATTAGGGGACTTTGTTATACTCGATCAGGGGACTTTATTATACTCGATTAGGGGATTTTGTTATAATTGATGAGGGGACTTTCTTATACACGATCAGGGGCCTTTGTTATACTCGATCAAGGGCCTTTGTTATACTCGATCAGGGGCCTTTGATATACTCGATCAGGGGACTTTGTTGTACTCGATCAGGGGACTTTGTTATATTCGATCAGGGGGCTTTATTATACTCGACCAGGGGACTTTGTTATACTCGATGAGGGGGCTTTGTTATACTCGATTAGGGGACTTTGCTATACTCGATCAGGAGGCTTTGTTATACCTGACCAGAGGACTTTGTTATACTCGACTAGGGGACTTTGTTATACTCGATCAGGGGACTTTGTTATACACGATAAGGTGATTTTGTAATTCTCGACCAGGGGACTTTGTTATAATAGCTCAGGAGACTTGCTTATACTCGATCACAGGCCTTTGTTATACTCTACCAGGGGCCTTTGATATACTTGATCAGGTGAATTTGTTATACTCGATCAGGGGACGTTGTTATATTCGAT
Source organism: Homarus americanus (assembly GCF_018991925.1). Lineage (NCBI taxonomy): Eukaryota > Metazoa > Arthropoda > Malacostraca > Decapoda > Nephropidae > Homarus > Homarus americanus. The sequence continues at coordinate 15,127 of NW_024718957.1, read as the reverse complement.
CAAGGGTCTTTGCTATACTCGATCAGGGGGCTTTATTATACTCGACCAGGGGACTTTGTTATACTCGATCACGGGACTTTGTTATACTCGATCAGGGAACTTTGTTTTACTCGACCAGGGGACTATGTTATACTCGATGAGGGGACTTTGTTATTCTCGATGAGGGGACCTTGTTATACACGACCAGGGGCCTTTGTTATGCTCGATTAGGGGACTTTGTTATACTCGATCAGGGGACTTTATTATAGTCGATCAGGGGATTTTGTTACAATTGGTGAGGGGACTTTCTTGTACTCGATGAGGGGCCTTTGTTATACTCGATTAGGGGCCTTTGACATACTCGATCAGGAGACTTTGTTATACTCGATCAGGGGCTTTTGTTATACTCGATGAGGGGCCTTTGTTACACTCAATTAGGGGCCTTTGTTATACTCGACCAGGGGACTTTGTTATACTCGATCAGGGGGCTTTGCTATACTCGATGAGGGGACTTTGTTAAACTCGATTAGGAGGCTTTGTTATACTCGACCAGGGGCTTTTGTAATACTCGATCAGGGGCCTTTGATATACTCGATCAGGGGACTTTGTTATACTCGATCAGGGGACTTTGTTATATTCGATCAGGGGGCTTTATTATACTCGACCAGGGGACTTTGTTATACTCGGTGAGGGCTTTGTTAAACTCGATCAGGGGACTTTGTTATAATCGATCAGGGGCCTTTGATATACTCGATCAGGGGACTTTGTTATATTCGATCAGGGGCTTTATTATACTCGACCAGGGGACTTTGTTATACTCGGTGAGGGGGCTTTGTTAAACTCTATCAGGGGACTTTGCTATACTCGATCAGGAGACTTTGTTATACTCGATCACTGGCCTTTGTTATACTCGACCAGGGCCCTTTGATATACTCGATCAGGGGACTTTGTTATACTCGATGAGGTAGCTTTGTTATACACGATGAGGGGACCTTGTTATACACGACCAGGGGCCTTTGTTATGCTCGATTAGGGGACTTTGTTATACTCGATCAGGGGCCTTTGTTAGACTCGATCAGGGGCCTTTGTTACATTCGATCAGGGGCCTTTGTTACACTCGATCAGGGGACTTTGTTATACTCGACCAGGGGACTTTGTTATACTCGACCAGGGGACTTTGTTATACTCGACCAGGGGCCTTTGTTAGACTAGATCAGGGGCCTTTGTTAGACTAGATCAGGGGCCTTTGTTACACTCGATCAGTGGCCTTTGTTAGACTCGATCAGGGGACTTTGTTACACTCGATCAGGGGCTTTTGTTAGACTAGATCAGGGGTCTTTGTTACACTCGATCAGGGGCCTTTGTTAGACTCGATCAGGGGACTTTGGACCAGGGGTTTTGTTATACTCGATCAGGGCTTTATTATACTCGACCAGGGGACTTTGTTATACTCGGTGAGGGGCTTTGTTAAACTCGATCAGGGGACTGTTATAATCGATCAGGGGCCTTTGATATACTCGATCAGGGGACTTTGTTACACTCGATCAGGACTTTGTTATACTCGACCAGGGACTTTGTTATACTCGACCAGGGACTTTGTTATACTCGACCAGGGGACTTTGTTTATCGGGGAACTTTGTTATCCTCGATCAGGGGCCTTTGTTATACTCGATCAGGGGACCTTTGTTATAGTCGACCAGGGGACTTTGTTATACTCGATCTACTCGAGGGGTTATACTCGATCAGGGTTATACTCTCAGGGGACTACTCAGGGGACTTTGTTATACTCGATCAGGGAGCTTTTATACTCGACCAGGGGACTTTGTTATACTCGGTGAGGGGGCTTTGTTAAACTCGATCAGGGGACTTTGTTATAATCGATCAGGGGCCTTTGATATACTCGATCAGGGGACTTTGTTATACTCGATCAGGGGACTTTGTTATATTCGATCAGGGGGTTTTATTATACTCGACCAGGGAACTTTGTTACACTCGGTGAGGGGGCTTTGTTAAACTCGATCTGGGGTCTTTGCTATACTCGATCAGGAGCCTTTGTTATAATCGATCAGGCGCCTTTGACATACTCGATCAGGGGACTTTGGTATACTCGATGAGGGGACTTTGTTATATTCGGTCAGGGGGCTTTATTATACTCGACCAGGGGACTTTGTTATACTCGGTGAGGGGGCTTTGTTGAACTCGATGAGGGGACTTTGCTATACTCAATCAGGAGGCTTTGTTATACCTGACTCGGGGACTTTGTTATACTCGACCAGGAGACTTTGTTATACTCGATAAGGGGATTTTGTTATACTGATGAGGGGGCTTTGTTATACTCGATCTGGGGACTTTGTTATACTTGATCAGGAGATTTTGTTATACTCGATGAGGGGGCTTTGTTATACTCGATCTGGGGACTTTGTTATACGCGATTAGGGGACTTTGTTATAATTGATGAGGGGACTTTGTTATACTCGACCACTGGACTTTGTTATACTCGATCAGGAGACTTTGTTATACTCGATGAGGGGGCTTTGTTATACTCGATCGGGGGCCTTTGTTAAGACTCGATGAGGGGCCTTTGTTATACTCGATCAGGGGACTTTGTTATACTCGACCAGGGGCCTTTGTTATGCTCAATTTGGGGCCTTTGTTATACTCTACCACTGGACTTTGTTATACCTCGATTAGGGGACTTTGTTATACTCAATGAGGGGCCTTTGTTATAGTCGACCAAAGGACTTTATTATACTCGATCGGGGTACTTTGTTATACTCAATTAGGGGGCTTTGATATACTCGATCAGGGGACTTTGTTATAGTCGTTCAGGGGACTTTGTTATATTCGATCAAGGGTCTTTGTATACTCGACCAGGGAACTTTGTTATACTCGATCAGGGGCCTTTGTTGTACTCGATCAGGGGACTTTATTATACTCGATTAGGGGATTTTGTTATAATTGATGAGGGGACTTTATTATACTCGATCAGGGGCCTTTGTTATACTTGATGAAAGGACTTTGTTATACTCGATCAGGGGACTTTGTTGTACTCGAGCAGTGGGCTTTGTTATACCTGATGAGGGGACTTTGTTATAATTGATGAGGGTACTTTCTTATACTCGATCAGGGGCCTTTGTTATACTCGATCACAGGCCTTTGATATACTCGATTACAGGCCTTTGTTATGCTCGATCAGGGGACTTTGTTATATGCAACCAGGGGACTTTGTTATCCTCGATTAGGGGACTTTGTTATACTCGATCAGGGGACTTTATTATACTCGATCAGGGGATTTTGTTATAATTGATGAGGGGACTTTCTTATACACGATCAGGGGACTTTGTTATACTCGATCAGGGGCCTTTGTTATACTCGATCAGGGGACTTTGTTGTACTCGATCAGTGGGCTTTGTTATACCCGATGAGGGGACTTTGTTATAATTGATGAGGGTACTTTCTTATACTCGATCAGGGGCCTTTGTTATACTCGATCACAGGCCTTTGATATACTCGATCAGGGACTTTGTTATACTCGATCAGGGGACTTTGTTATATTCGATCAGGGGGCTTTATTATACTCGACCAGGGGACTTTGTTATACTCGATGAGGGGGCTTTGTTATACTCGATCAGGGTACTTTACTACACTCGATGAGGAGGCTTTGTTATACGTGACCAGAGGACTTTGTTATACTCGACCAGGGGACCTTGTTATACTCGATCAGGGGACTTTGTTATACACGTTAAGGTGATTTTGTAATTCTCGACCAGGGGACTTTGTTATAATAGATCAGGAGACTTGCTTATACTCGATCACAGGCCTTTGTTATACTCTACCAGGGGCCTTTGATATACTCGATCAAGTGAATTTGTTATACTCGATCAGGGGAGTTTGTTATATTCGATGAAGGGTCTTTGTTATACTCGATCAGGGGGCTTTATTATACTCGACCAGGGGACTTTGTTATACTCGATCAGGGGACTTTGTTATACTCGATCAGGGAACTTTGTTTTACTCGACCAGGGGACTATGTTTTACTCGATCAGGGGACTTTGTTTTTCTCGATGAGGGGTCTTTGTTATACTCGATCAAGGGGCTTTGTTATTCTCGACCAGGGGACTTTGTTATACTCGATTAGGAGGCTTTGCTATACTCGACCAGGGGTCTTTGTATTGCTCGATCAGGGGACTTTGTTATACTCGATAAGGGAGCTTTGTTATACTTGATCAGGGGACTTTGTTATAATCCAACAGGGGACTTTGTTATTCTCGATCAGGGGACTTTTTATACTCGACCAAGGGACTTTGTTATTCTCGATCAGGGTACTTTGTTATCCTCGATAAGGGGCTTTGAAATACACGGTCAGTGGACTTTGTTATATATGATCATGGATCTTTGTTATACCCGATCAGGGGACTTTGTTATACTCGATCAGGTGGCTTTGTTATACTTGATGAGGGGACTTTGTTATACTCGATTAGGAGTCTTTGTTATACTCGATCAGGGGACTTTGTTATACTCGATCAGGGGGCTTTGATATACTCGATGAGGAGACTTTGTTATACTCGATCAGGTGACTTTGATATATTCGATCAAGGTACTTTGTTATACTCGATTAGTGGGCATTGTTATACTCGACCAGGGGACTCATGGAGAGGACTTTGTTATACTCGAATCAGGGGCCTTTTTTATACTCGACCAGGGTACTCGTGCAGAGGACTTTGTTATACTCGAATCAGGGGCCTTTTTTATACTCGACCAGGGGACTCGTGTAGAGGACTTTGTTATACTCGAATGAGGGGCCTTTTTTATACTCGACCAGGGGACTTTATTATTCTCGATCAGGGTACTTTCTTTTACTCGATTAGGGGACTTTGTTATACTCGATCAGGGGACTTTGTTATATTCGACCAGGGGACTTTGTTATACTCGATCAGGGGACTTTGTTATACTCGATCAGGGGATTTTGTTATGCTCGATTACGGGGCTTTGTTATACTCGATCATGGGACTTTGTTATACTCGATCAGGGGACTTTGTTATACTCGACCACTGGACTTTGTTACACGCGATCAGGAGACTTTGTTATACTCGATGAGGGGGCTTTGTTATACTCGATCTGGGGCCTTTGTTATGACTCGATGAGGGGCCTTTGTTATACTTGATCAATGGACTTTGTTATACTCGAACAGGTGACTTTGTTATACTGGATCAGGGGACTTTGTTATATTCGATGAGGTGGCTTTGTTATACTCGACAAGGGCCCTTTGATATACTCGATCAGGGGACCTTGTTATACTCGATCACAGGCTTTTGTTATAATCGACCAGGGCCCTTTCATATACTCGATCAGGGGACTTTGTTATACTCGATCAGGGGCCTTTGTTAGACTCGATCAGGGGACTTTGTTAGACTCGACCAGGGGACTTTGTTATAATCGACCAGGGGCCTTTGTTAGACTCGATCAGGGGCCTATGTTTGCACTCGATCCAGGGCCTTTGTTAGACTCGATGGGGGCCTTTGTTACAATCGATCAGGGCCTTTGGAGCTCGATTAGGGGACTTTGTTATACTCGACCAAGGGACTTTGTTATATACTCGATCAGGGGCTTTATTATACTCGACCAGGGGACTTTGTTATACTCGGTGAGGGGGCTTTGTTAAACTCGATCAGGGGACTTTGTTATAATCGATCAGGGGCCTTTGATATACTCGATCAGGGGAATTTGTTGTACTCGATCAGGGGACTTTGTTATATTCGATGAGGGGGCTTTATTATACTCGACCAGGGGACTTTGTTATACTCGGTGTGGGGGCTTTGTTAAACTCGATCAGGGGACTTTGCTATACTCGATCAGGAGCCTTTGTTATAATCGATCAGGGCCCTTTGATATACGCGATCAGGGGACTTTGTTATACTCGATCAGAGGACTTTGTTATATTCGATCAGGGGGCTTTTTTTTACTCGACCAGGGGAGTTTGTTATACTCGGTGAGGGGGCTTTGTTAAACTCGATCAGGGGCCTTTGTTACACTCGATCAGGGGACTTTGTTATACTCGACCAGGGGACTTTGTTATACTCGACCAGCGGACTTTGTTATACTCGACCAGGGGCCTTTGTTAGACTCGATCAGGGGCCTTTGTTACACTCGATCAGGCGCCTTTTGTTAGACTAGATCAGGGCCTTTTGTTACACCTGATGAGGGCCTTGTTACACTCGATCAGGACCTTTATGTACCTTTGACTAGGGACTTTAAGAGAACAATTAGCTTGGCTGTACTGACCAGGGGACTTTGTTATACTCGGTGAGGGGCTTTGTTAAACCTTTAATAGACTTTTATTATAATCGATCAGGGGCCTTTGATATACTCGATAAGGGACTTCATATACCTGATCAGACTTTGTTATATTCGGATCAGGGGCTTTATTATACCTCGGGACCAGACTTGTTATACTCTTGTGAGGGGTTATTAAACTCGATCAGGGGTTCATATACTCGATCAGACCCTGTTATAATTCCAGATCAGGCGCCTTTGATAACTTCGGATTAGGGACTTTGTTATACCGATCAGACTTTGTTATATCATTAGGGCTATTATACCAATCATGACTTTATTATACTCGGTGAGGGGGCTTTGTTAAACTCACCGCACTCGCTATACTAATCAGGAGGCTTTTGTTATAACGATCAGGGGACTTGATATACTCGACTTAGACACTTTGTTATACTCGATCAGGGGATTTTGTTATACTCTATAAGGGGGCTTTGTTATACTCGATCTGGGGACTTTGTTATACTCGATCAGGGGATTTTGTTATACTCGATGAGGGGGCTTTGTTATACTCGATCTGGGGACTTTGTTATACGCGATTAGGGGACTTTGTTATACTCGATCAGGGGACTTTATTATACTCGATAAGGGGATTTTGTTATAATTGATGAGGGGACTTTGTTATACTCGAAGAGGGGCCTTTGTCATACTCGATTAGGGGCCTTTGATATACTCGAATAGGGGCCTTTGTTATACTCGACCACTGGACTTTGTTATACTCGATCAGGAGACTTTGTTAAACTCGATGAGGGGGCTTTGTTATACTCGATTAGGGGCCTTTGTTAAGAGTCGATGAGGGGCCTTTGTTATACTCGATCAGGGGAGTTTGTTATACTCGATTAGGTGGCTTTGTTATATTCGATCAGGGGACCTTGTTATACTCGATCAGGGGACTTTGTTAGACTCGATCAGGGGACTTTGTTATACTCGACCAGGGGCCTTTGTTATACTCGATTTGGGGCCTTTGTTATACTCGACCACTGGACTTTGTTGTACTCGATTAGGGGACTTTGTTATACTCGATGAGTGAACTTTATTATACTCGATCAGGGGACTTTGTTATACACGACAAGGGGCCTTTGTTATGCTCGATCAGGGGACTTTGTTATACGAAACGAGGGGACTTTGTTATACTCGATCCGGGGACTTTGTTAGACTCGATCAGGGGACTTTGTTATACTCGACCAGTTGCATTTGTTATACTCGACAAGGGCCCTTTGATATACTCGATCAGGGGACTTTGTTATACTCGATCACAGGCTTTTGTTATAATCGACCAGGGCCCTTTGATATACTCTCAACCAGGGACTTTGTTTATGCCCAGATTAGGGGCCTTTGTTAACTCGATCAGGGCCTTGTTACACCGATCAGGGCCTTGTTAGACCTGATCAGTGTGGATTCTTGTTAGACTCCGACCAGGACTTGTTATAATCGATTAGGGGCCTTTTGCGTTCTGGATCAGGCCTTTGCTGCACTCGATCAGCCTCGTTAGATCTCGGATCAAGGGCCCTTTGTTACACCTGATCAGGGCCTTTGTTAGAGACCGGAATGCGACTTGGTTATACTCTGACCAGGGGACTTTGTTATACTCTCGATCAGGGCTTTATTATACTCGACCAGGGACTTTTGTTATACTCGGTGAGGGGGCTTTGTTAAACTCGATCAGGGGACTTTGTTATAATCGATCAGGGGCCTTTGATATACTCGATCAGGGGACTTTGTTATACTCGATCAGGGGACTTTGTTATATTCGATGAGGGGGCTTTATTATACTCGACCAGGGGACTTTGTTATACTCGGTGTGGGGGCTTTGTTAAACTCGATCAGGGGACTTTGCTATACTCGATCAGGAGCCTTTGTTATAATCGATCTGGGCTCTTTGATATACTCGATCAGGGGACTTTGTTATACTCGATGAGGGGACTTTGTTATATTCGATCCGGGGGCTATATTATACTCGACCAGGGGAGTTTGTTATACTCGGTGAGGGGGGCTTTGTTAAACTCGATCAGGGGCCTTTGTTACACTCGATCGGGGGACTTTGTTATACTCGACCAGGGGACTTTGTTATACTCGACCAGCGGACTTTGTTATACTCGACCAGGGGCCTTTGTTAGACTCGATCAGGAGCCTTTGTTACACTCGATCAGGCGCCTTTGTTAGACTAGATCAGGGTCCTTTGTTACACTCGATCAGGGGCCTTTGTTAGACTCGATCAGGGGACTTTGTTTTACTCGACCAGGGGACTTTGTTATACTCGATCAGGGGGCTTTATTATACTCGACCAGGGGACTTTGTTATACTCGGTGAGGGGGCTTTGTTAAACTCGATTAGGGGACTTTGTTATAATCGATCAGGGGCCTTTGATATACTCGATCAGGGAACTTTGTTATACTCGATCAGGGGACTTTGTTATATTCGATCAGGGAGCTTTTTTATACTCGACCAGGGGACTTTGTTATACTCGGTGAGGGGGCTTTGTTAAACTCGATCAGGGGACTTTGCTATACTCGATCAGGAGCCTTTGTTATAATCGATCAGGCGCCTTTGATATACTCGATCAGGGGACTTTGTTATACTCGATCAGGGGACTTTGTTATATTCGGTCAGGGGGCTTTATTATACTCGACCAGGGGAATTTATTATACTCGGTGAGGGGGCTTTGTTAAACTCGATCAGGGGACTTTGCTATACTCAATCAGGAGGCTTTGTTATACCTGACTAGGGGACTTTGTTATACTCGACCAGGAGACTTTCAGCTATACCGATAAGGGACTATATACTCGATCAGATTTGTTGAATGATAAGGGGCTTTGTTATACTCGACCTGGGGACTTTGTTATACTCGGCTCGTGGATTTGCTATACTCGATGAGGGGGCTTTGGTTATACTCTGATCTGGGGACTTGTTATAATAGCGATTAGGGACTTGTTGTTTCGATCAGGACTTTATTATACCGAGATATGATTAGTGTTGGTAAATTTACGGTTTAGGACTTTATATTTATACCGAAGAGGGCCTTTGTCATACCTCGATCAGGCCTTTTGATATACCTCGAATAGGGCCTTTGCTATACCTTTGAATCACTGACTTTGCCGAGTACCCGGATCAGGAGACTTTGTTAAGAGTCGATGAGGGGCCTTTGTCATACTCGATCAGGGGAGTTCGTTATACTCGATTAGGTGGCTTTGTTATATTCGATCAGGGGACCTTTGTATACTCGATCAGGGGACTTTGTTAGACTCGATCAGGGGACTTTGTTATACTCGACCAGGGGGCCTTTGTTATACTCGATTTGAGGCCTTTGTTATACTCGACCACTGGACTTTGTTATACTCGATTAGGGGACTTTGTTATACTCGATGAGGGAACTTTATTATACTCGATCAGGGGACTTTGTTATAATTGATGAGGGGACTTTCTTATACTCGAAGAGGGGCCTTTGTTATACTCGATGAGGGGCCTTTGATATACTCGATCAGGGGACTTTGTTATACTCTATCAGGGGACTTTGTTATACGCGATTAGGGGACTTTGTTATACTCGATCAGGGGACTTTATTATACTCGATCAGGGGATTTTGTTATAATTGATGAGGAGACTTTGTTATACTCGATCAGGGGCCTATGTCATACCCGATCAGGGGCCTTTGATATACTCGATGAGGGGACTTTGTTATACTCTATCAGGGGACTTTGTTATATTCGATCAAGGGTCTTTGTCACACTCGATCAGGGGGCTTTATTATACTCGATGAGGGGCCTTTGTTAGACTCGATGAGGGACCTTTGTTATACTCGATCAAGGGACTTTGTTATACTCGATCAGAGGACTTTGTTATAACGATGGGACTTGTTGAACCAGATGAGAGGCATTGCCATACTCGACTGGGTGGGGCCTTTGTGGTGCTCGATCGGTGGCCTTTGTTATACTCGATGAGGCTCTTGATATACTCGATCAGGGACTTTGTTATGCTCGATCAGGAGGACTTTGGTTATACTCGGAGGCGTCTTTGTTATATACTCGATGAAGGGACTTTGCGGCTTTACACCAAAATCTACAGTATCGACTAGGGACTTTGCTATACTTGGATAGGGGACTCAGCAGAGACACTCGACCAGGGGACTTTGTTATACTCGATGAGGGGCCTTTGTTATACTTGATCATAGGACTTTGTTATACACGATCAGGGGACCTTGTTATATACGACCAGGAGCCTTTGTTATGCTCGATCAGGGGACTTTGTTATACGCGATCAGGGGACTTTATTATACTCGATGAGGGTCCTTTGTTATACTCGATCAGGGGCCTTTGATATATTCGATCAGGGGACCTTTTTATACTCTATCAGGGGACTTTGTTATATTCGATCAAGGGTCTTTGTTATACTCGATCACGGGGCTTTATTATACTCGACGAGGGGACTTTGTTATACTCGATCAGGAGCATGTGTTTTACTCGATCAGGGCCCTTTGTTAGACTCGATGAGGGGCCTTTGTTAGACTCGATGAGGGGGCTTTGTTATACTCGATCAAGTGGCTTTGTTATACTCGATTAGGGGAATGTGTTATACTCGATGAGGGGACTTTGTTATTCTCGATCAGAGGCTTTTGTTAGACTCGATCAGGGGGCTTTCTTACACTCGATCAGGGGACTTTGTTATAATCGATCTGGGGACATTGTATTGCTCGATCAAGGGGCTTTGTTATATTCGATCAAGGGCCTTTTATATACTCGATCAGGGGCCTTTGTTATACTCGAGCAGGGGCCTTTGTTATACTCGATGAGGGGACTTTGTTATACTCGACCAGGGGACTTTGTTATACAAGATCAGGGAACTTTGTTATACTCGATCAGGGGCTTTTATAATACTCTGTCAGGGGGCTTTGATATACTCAATCAAGCGACTTTGTTATACTCGATCAGGGGACTTTGTTATACTCGATCAGAGGACTTTGTTATACTCGATAAGGTGACTTTGTTATACTCGTTCAGGGGACTTTGTTATACTCGACCAAGGGACATTGTATTACTCGATCAACGGGCTTTGTTATGCTTGATTAGGGGCCTTAAACATACTCGATTAGGGGCCTTTGTAATACTCGATCAAGGGGCTTTGTTATACTCGATCAGGGGCCTTTGATATACTCGATGAGGGACCTTTGTTTTACTAAACCAGGGGCCTTTGTTATTCACGACCAGGGGAGTTTGTTATACTCGATCAGGGGACTTTCTTATACTCGATAAGGTGACTTTGTTATACTCGTTCAGGGGACTGTGTTATACTCGACCAGGGGACATTGTATTACTCGATCAAGTGCTTTGTTATACTCGACCAGGGGACTTTGTTATGCTCGTTCAGGGGACTTTGTTATACTCGACCAGGGGTCTTTGTTTTACTCGATAAGGTGACTTTGTTATATTCGACCAGGGGGACTTTGTTATACTCGATCAAGAGGCTTTGTTTATACTCAATCAGGGGACATTGTTATACTCGATCAGGGGCCTTAGTTATACTCGAATAGGGAACTTTGTTATACTCGATCAGGGGCTTTGTTATACTTGAACAGGGGCCTTTGTTATTCTCGATCAGGGGACTTTGTTATATTCGATCAAGGGACTTTGTTATGCTCGATTAGGGGACTTTGATATACTCGAAAGGGGAATTTGTTAAACTCGATCAGGTGCCTCTGTTATACTCGATGAGGGGCCTCTGTTATACTCGTTGAGGTGGCTTTGTTATACTTTATTAGGGGAATTTGTTATACTCGATCAGGGGACTTTGTTATACTCTATCAGGGGACTTTGTTATACTCGATAAGGGAACTTTCTAATACTCGATCAAGGGGCTTTGTTATACTCGATCAGGGGCCTTTGATTTACTCGATTAGGGGCCTTTGTTTTACTCGATTAGGGGGACTTTGTTATACTCGATCAGGGGCCTTTGATAGACTCGATCAGGGGCTATTGTTATACTCGATTAGGGGAATTTGTTATTCTCGATCAGGGGACTTTGATATACTCGATCAGGGGACTTTGTTATAATCGATCAGGGGAATTTGTTATACACGACCAGGGGACTTTGTTATACTCGATCAGGGGGCTTTGTTATACTCGATCAGGTTAATTTGTTATACTCGATCAGGGGACTTTGTTATACTCGTTCAGGGGACTTTGTTATACTCGACCATGGGACATTGTAATACTCGATCAAGGGGCTTTGTTATACTCGATTAGGGGCCTTAAATATACTCGATCAGGGGCCTTTCTTATACTTGATTAGGGGACTTTGTTATACTCGATCAGGGGCCATTGTTATACTCGATCAGGGGGCTTTGTTATACTCGATTAGGGGGCTTTGTTATGCTCGACCAAAGGACTTTGTTAAAATCGATCAGGGGCCATTGTTGGACTCGATCACAGGCCTGTGTTATACTCGATCAGGGGACTTTGTTATACTCGATTAGGTGGCTTTTTTATACTCGATTAGGGGCCTTATTATACTCGATCAGGCTAATTTTTTATACTCGATCAGGGGCTTTGTTATACTCGATCAGGGGACTTTGCTATACTCGACCAAGGGCCTTTGTTATACTCAACAAAGGGACTTTGTTATACACGACCAGGGGACTTTGTTATATTCAATCAGGGGACTTTGTTATACTCGATAAGGTGACTTTGTTATACTCGCTCAGGGGACTGTGTTATACTCGACCAGGGGACATTGTAATACTCGATCAAGTGGGCTTTGTTATAATCGATCAGGGGCCTTTTATATTCTCTATCAGGGTGCCTTTGTTATACTCGAGCAGCGGACTTTGTTATACTCGATAAGGTTATTTTGTTTTACTCGACCAGGGGACTTTGTTATAGTCGATCAAGGGGCTTTGTTTATACTTGATCAGGGGACTTTGTTTTACTCGATCAAGAGCCTTTGTTATACTCGATCAGGGGCTTTTGTTATACTCGATTAGGGGAATTTGTTATACTCGATCAGGGGAATTTGTCATACTGGATCAAGGGACTTTGATATTCTCGATCAGCGGCCTTTGTTAGACTTGATCAGGGGTCTTTGTTATAATCGATCAGGTGGCTTTGTTATACTCGATTAGGGGAATTTCTTATACTCGATCAGGGGACTTTGTTATACTCGATCAGGGGACTTTGATATACTCGATTAGGGGACTTTGTTATACTCGATAAGGTGACTTTGTTATACACGTTCAGGGGACTTTGTTATACTCGACCAGGGGACATTGTATTACTCGATCAAGGGGCTTTGTTATACTCGATTAGGGGCCTTAAATATACTCGATCAGGGGCCTTTGTTATACTTGATTAGGGGACTTTGTTTTACTCGATCAGGGGCCATTGTTAGACTCGATCAGAGGCCTTTGTTATACTCGATCAGGAGACTTTGTTTTACTCGATCAATTGACTTTATTATACTCGACCAGGGGCCTTTGTTAGACACGATTAGGTGGCTTTGTTATACTCGATCAGGGGGCTTTGTTATACTCGATCAGGTTAATTTGTTATACTCGATCAGGGGACTTTGTTATACTCGTTCAGGGGACTTTGTTATACTCGACCATGGAACATTGTAATACTCGATCAAGGGGCTTTGTTATACTCGATTAGGGGCCTTAAATATACTCGATCAGGGGCCTTTCTTATACTTGATTAGGGGACTTTGTTATACTCGATCAGGGGCCATTGTTATACTCGATCAGGGGGCTTTGTTATACTCGATTAGGGGAATTTGTTATACTCGATCAGGGGAATTTGTCATACTGGATCAGGTGGCTTTGTTATACTCGATTAAGGGAATTTCTTATACTCGATCAGGGGACTTTGTTATACTCGATCAGGGGACTTTGATATACTCGATTAGGGGACTTTGTTATACTCGATAAGGTGACTTTGTTATACACGTTCAGGGGACTTTGTTATACTCGATTAAGGGAATTTCTTATACTCGATCAGGGGCCATTGTTATACTCGATCAGGGGGCTTTGATATTCTCGATCAGCGGCCTTTGTTAGACTTGATCAGGGGGCTTTGTTATAATCGATCAGGTGGCTTTGTTATACTCGATTAAGGGAATTTCTTATACTCGATCAGGGGACTTTGTTATACTCGATCAGGGGACTTTGATATACTCGATTAGGGGACTTTGTTATACTCGATAAGGTGACTTTGTTATACACGTTCAGGGGACTTTGTTATACTCGATTAAGGGAATTTCTTATACTCGATCAGGGGCCATTGTTATACTCGATCAGGGGGCTTTGATATTCTCGATCAGCGGCCTTTGTTAGACTTGATCAGGGGGCTTTGTTATAATCGATCAGGTGGCTTTGTTATACTCGATTAAGGGAATTTCTTATACTCGATCAGGGGACTTTGTTATACTCGATCAGGGGACTTTGATATACTCGATTAGGGGACTTTGTTATACTCGATAAGGTGACTTTGTTATACACGTTCAGGGGACTTTGTTATACTCGACCAGGGGACATTGTATTACTCGATCAAGGGGCTTTGTTATACTCGATTAGGGGCCTTAAATATACTCGATCAGGGGCCTTTGTTATACTTGATTAGGGGACTTTTTATACACGATCAGGGGCCATTGTTATACTCGATCACTCGGCTTTGTTATACTCGATCAGGAGGCTTTGTTATACTCGATCAGGTGGCTTTGTTATATTTGATCAGGGGATCTTGTTATTCTCGATCAGGGGACTTTGTTATACTCGATAAGGGGACTTTGTTATATTCGATCAGGGGGCTTTATTATACTCGACCAGGGGACG
>NW_024718956.1:0-9835 GCF_018991925.1 Homarus americanus | reverse complement strand
TACTGTGTATAATAAGTCGGCATACAGTCATACACACAGAACATGGTAGTTACTGTGTATAACAAGTCATCATACAGTCATACACACAGAACAAGGTAGTTACTGTGTATATTAAGTCGTCATACAGTCATACACACAGAACAAGGTAGATACTGTGTATAATAAGTCCTCATACAGTCATACACACAGAACAAGGTAGTTACTGTGCATAATAAGTCGTCATACAGTCATACACACAGAACAAGGTAGTTACTGTGTATAATAAGTCGTCATACAGTCATACACACAGAACAAGGTAGTTACTGTGTATAATAAGTCGTCATACAGTCATACACACAGAACAAGGTAGTTACTGTGTATAATAAGTCGTCATACAGTCATACACACAGAACAAGTTAGTTACTGTGTATAAAAAGTCGTCATACAGTCATACACACAGATAAGGCAGTTACTATTGTATAATAAGTCGTCATACAGTCAAACACACAGAACAAGGTAGTTACTGTGTATAATAAGTCGTCATACAGTCATACACACAAAACAAGGTAGTTACTGTGTATAAGTCGTCATACAGTCATACACACAGAACAAGGTACTTATTGTGTATTTTAAGTCGTCATACAGTCATACACACAGAACAAGGTAGTTACTGTGTATAATAAGTCGTCATACAGTCATACACACAGAACAAGGTAGTTACTGTGTATTTTAAGTCGTCATACAGTCATACACACTGAAAAAGCTAGTTACTGTGTATAATAAGTCGTCATACAGTCATACACACAGAACAAGGTAGTTACTGTGTATAATAAGTCGTCATACAGTCATACACACAGAACAAGTTAGTTACTGTGTATAATAAGTCGTCAATCAGTCATACACACAGAACAAGGTAGTTACTGTGTATAATAAGTCGTCATACAGTCATACACACAGAACAAGGTAGTTACTGTGTATAAAAAGTCGGCTTACAGTCATACACACAGAACAAGGTAGTTACTGTGTGTAATAAGTCGTCATACAGTCATACACATAAAACAATTTAGTTACTCTGTATATTAAGTCGTCATACAGTCATACACACAGAAAAAGCTAGTTACTGTGTATAATATGTCGTCATACAGTCATACACACAGAAAAAGGGAAATACTGTGTATAATAAGTCGTCGTACAGTCATACACACAGAACAAGCTAGTTACTGTGTATAATAAATCGTCATACAGTCATACACACAGAACAAGGTAGTTACTGTGTATAATAAGTCGTCATACAGTCATACACACAGAACAAGTTAGTTACTGTGTATAATAAGTCGTCATACAGTCATACACACAGAACAAGGTAGTTACCTTGTATAATAAGTCGTCATACAGTCATACACACAGAACAAGGTAGTTACTGTGTATAATAAGTCGTCATACAGTCATACACACAGAACAAGGTAGTTACTGTGTATAATATGTCGTCATACAGTCATACACGCAGAACAAGGTAGTTACTGTGTATAATAAGTCGTCATACAGTCATACACACAGAACAAGGTAGTTACTGTGTATAATAAGTCGTCATAGAGTCATACACACAGAACAAGGTAGTTACTGTGTGTAATAAGTCGTCATACAGTCATACACGCAGAACAAGGTAGTTACTGTGTATAATAAGTCGTCATACAGTCATACACACAGAACAAGGTAGTTACTGTGTGTAATAAGTCGTCATACAGTCATACACGCAGAACAAGGTAGTTACTGTGTATAATAAGTCGTCATATAGTCGCCACACAGAACGAACAAGGTAGTTACTGTGTATAATAAGTCGTCATACAGTCATACACGCAGAACAAGGTAGTTACTGTGTATAATAAGTCGTCATACAGTCATACACACAGAACAAGGTAGTTACTGTGTATAATAAGTCGTCATACAGTCATACACACAGAACAAGGGAGTTACTGTGTATAATAAGTCGTCATACAGTCATACACACAGAACAAGGTAGTTACTGTGTATAATAAGTCGTCATACAGTCATACACACAGAACAAAGTAGTTACTGTGTATAATAAGTCGTCATACAGTCATACAGACAGAACAAGGTAGTTACTGTGTATAATAAGTCGTCATACAGTCATACACACAGAACAAGCTAGTTACTGTGTATAATAAGTCGTCATACAGTCATACACACAGAACAAGGTAGTTACCATTATTATGTAAGTCGTCATTCGATAATACACACACACCAGAACAATGTAGTTATTGGTAATATATTAAGTCGTCATACAGTCATACACACAGAAAAAGGTAAATACTGTGTATAATACGTCGTCATACAGTCATACACACAGAACAAGCTAGTTACTGTTTATAATAAGTCGTCATACAGTCATACACACAGAACAAGGTAAATACTGTGTATAATACGTCGTCATACAGTCATACACACAGAACAAGCTAGTTACTGTGTATAATAAGTCGTCATACAGTCATACACACAGAAAAAGGTAAATACTGTGTATAATACGTCGTCATACAGTCATACACACAGAACAAGCTAGTTACTGTGTATAATAAGTCGTCATAGAGTCATACACACAGAACAAGGTAGTTACTGTGTATAATAAGTCGTCATACAGTCATACACACAAAACAATTTAGTTACTCTGTATAATAAGTCGTCATACCGTCATACACACAGAAAAAGGTAAATACTGTGTATAATATGTCGTCATACAGTCATACACGCAGAACAAGGTAGTTACTGTGAATACTATGTCGTCATACAATCATACACACAGAACAAGTTAGTTACTGTGTATAATATGTCGTCATACAGTTATACACACAGAACAAGGTAGTTACGGTGGATAATATGTCGTCATACAGTCATACACACAGAACAAGGTAGTTACTGTGTCTAATAAGTCGTCATACAGTCATACACACAGAACAAGTTTGTTACCGTGTATAATATGTCGTATACAGTCATACACACAGAACAAGGTAGTTAATGTGTATAATAAGTCGTCATACAGTCATACACACAGAAAAAGGTAAATATTGTGTATTATAAGTCGTCATACAGTCATACACACAGAACAAGTTAATTACTGTGTATAATAAGTCGTCATACAGTCATACACACAGAACAAGGTAGTTACTGTGTATAATAAGGCGTCATACAGTCATACACACAGAACAAGGTAGTTACTGTGTATAATAAGGCGTCATACAGTCATACACACAGAACAAGGTAGTTACTGTGTATAATAAGTCGTCAAACAGTCATACACACAGAACAAGTTAATTACTGTGTATAATAAGTCGTCATACAGTCATACACACAGAACAAGTTAATTACTGTGTATAATAAGTCGGCATACAGTCATACACACAGAACAAGGTAGTTACTGTGTATAATAAGGCGTTATACAGTCATACACACAGAACAAGGTAGTTACTGTGTATAATAAGGCGTCATACAGTCATACACACAGAACAAGGTAGTTACTGTGTATAATAAGTCGTCATACAGTCATACACACAGAACAAGGTAGTTACTGTGTATTGTAAGTCGTCATACAGTCATACACACAGAACACGGTAGTTACTGTGTATAATAAGTCGTCATACAGTCATAAACACAGAACAAGGTAGTTACTGTGTATAATAAGTCGTCATACAGTCATACACACAGAACAAGCTAGTCACTGTGTATAATTAGTCGTCATACGGTCATACACACTGAACAAGTTAGTCACTGTGTATAATAAGTCGTCATACAGTCATACACACAGAACAAGGTAGTCACTGTGTTTAATAAGTCGTCTTACAGTCATACACACAGAACAAGGTAGTTACTGTGTATAATAAGTCGTCATGCACTCATATACACAGAACAAGTTAGGCACTGTGTATAATTAGTCGTCATACAGTCATACACACAGAACAAGTTAATTGCTGTGTAAGTCAGCATACAGTCATACACACAGAACAAGGTAGTTACTGTGTATAATAAGTCGTCATACAGTCATACACACAGAACAAGGTAGTTACTGTGTATAATAAGTCGTCATACAGTCATACACACAGAACAAGGTAGTTACTGTGTATTGTAAGTCGTCATACAGTCATACACACAGAACAAGGTAGTTACTGTGTATAATATGTCGTCATACAGTCATAAACACAGAACAAGGTAGTTACTGTGTATAATAAGTCGTCATACAGTCATACACACAGAACAAGGTAGTTACTGTGTATAATAAGTCGTCATACAGTCATACACACAGAACAAGGTAGTTACTGTGTATAATAAGTCGTCATACAGTCATACACACAGAACAAGTTAATTACTGTGTATAATAAGTCGTCATACAGTCATACACACAGAACAAGGTACTTACTGTGTATAATAAGTCGTCATACAGTCATACACACAGAACAAGTTAATTACTGTGTATAATTATTCGTCATACAGTCATACACACAGAACAAGGTAGTTACTGTGTATAATAAGTCGTCATACAGTCATACACACAGAACAAGGTAGTTACTGTGTATAATAAGTCGTCATACAGTCATACACACAGAACAAGGTAGTTACTGTGTATAATAAGTCGTCATACAGTCATACAGTATATTAGTTAATTCATAAACTATTTTTGTTAATATAAAGGACAACATTAACGTATGGTACCTTGACGATATAGGATTATTAACATTATTATAATTCAACAGAAGTAAAGCAGCTCCAGCACAAGGTGGTTACCCTGGAGGCAGGCGTCCAGCTAAAGACTGAACAGCTCTTTATGAACCAGGAAATAATTCAACACCTCAACAACACCATAATCACACAACACAATACCATAAACACACAGAACAACACCATAAACACTCAACACAATACCATAAACACACAGAACAACACCATAATCACACAACACAATACCATAAACACACAGAACAACATCATAAACACTCAACACAACACCATAAACACACAACAAGCCCTTATTACCGACAAAGAACACATCATAAACACTCAACACAACACCATAAACACACAACAAGCCCTTATTACCGACAAAGAACACACCATAAACACACAGAACAACACCATAAACACACAACAAGCCCTTATTACCGACAAAGAACACACCATAAACATACAGAACAACACCATAAACATACAGAACAACACCATAAACACACAACACAACACAATACAAAACCTTGAAGAACGTCTCCAATATTTTTCAAAACAGTAAGTTAAATTAATTTACTCATATAATACAAATTAACCAAAACTAACGATGTTAACTTACATTAAACTTGTGTATAACTTAACCTAACATAACCAAAATCAACCATGTTATCCTAACATAACCAATCACTAATTGCGCAGCCCCCCTCTCTGCTCACCCGACGGTAACTCCCTAATTCAAGACAATGAAGGCCTCCTTCAGTGCTGGAAAGAGCACTACCATTCACAGTTCAACCTAAACACTAATCTGGATGTAATGACTACCTAGCAGGTCCCACAGCATCCAGAGCTAACCCACCTCAGCTATCCTCCATCAGGCCCTGATTTGACACAGACTGGTTAACTTAATTTAACTTAACCGGAGAAAATTAAAATGGCTTAACTTAACTAGTAAAATTTTAAACTTAATCGCCCCATGCCTGCTCTTTAGTCACCTCAGAACTCACCAACCGAGGTGACTTCCTTAATAGCTCATATCATTGTATCATAGCTGGATGATCGTCATACTTGATTCCGAGTGACAGCAAAGTAGTAATGAGTAGCAGTGTTAAATGTACAGTATATGTGGAAACATTAGACACAGTGGTACCTGTAGGAGTAAGATGTGTGCTAGATGTGTGATGTGCTAGATGTGTGATGTGCTAAATGTGTGAATGTGAAAAGGACGTGGGTGTGTATGTTGACAATGAACTGAAGTTCTCGAGCCATTGTGAGAAGAAGATAAATCAGTGAAGTGCTTCCTCATCTGGAGTACTGTCACCCCGTCTGGTCCCCGAGATATGCTACGGACTGTCAGTTAACTGAAAATGTTCAAAGGAGGGCCACCAGGCTGCTGCCAGCACTTCGGCACCTCAGCTACCCTGAGAGATTAGAACGCCTGAAATTGCCTGGCATATACTACAGACGGGCAAGGGGGGACCTACAGTAATTGAGGTGTATATACATCTCAAAGGGCACTACTCATTCGAGTGACCTCACCTTGGAGCTGGCGGATGCTCGCCCCACAAGGGTCACAGCTCAAGGCTGAAGAAACCACAAGTACAGAAAACTGTGAAGGGTAAACTGTTTCGGAGTGAGAGTTGTGAACTCTTTGAACAATCTACCAGAGAGTGTTGTGACGGCACCGAGTGTGAGCTCTTTCAAGACCAGACTTGACCAACACTGGAGCAGGTTCAGGTACATTCAGGAGCCGGTGCATGCCCAGTACTTGCCAATAGTGTGTAACAGAGACGTGACCGATCACCCACGCGGCTAACGAGCAGATAAGTGGTGAAGAGGAGAAAAGAAAAAGTTACCAGTAGGAGTAAGGTGTGTGCTAGACAGTGTTACCAGTAGGAGTAAGGTGTGTGCTAGACAGTGTTACCAGTAGGAGTAAAGTGTGTGCTAGACAGTGTTACCAGTAGGAGTAAGGTGTGTGCCAGGAGAAAGTAAGCACTAGAGGGAGTAAGGTGTGTGCCAGGACAGCAAGCCACCAGTAGGAGTAAGGTGTGTGCTAGATAGCATTAGTAGGAGTAAGGTGTACAGACAGTACACTAGTAGAAGCAAGGTGTGCTAGACAGTGTTACCAGTAGACAAGGTGTGTGTTAGATGCGTTACCAGTAGGAGTAAGGTGTGCTGGGGATAGGGAGTAAGGGCAAGACAGGCGACAGGTAGGAGGTGTGTGCTAGGGACAGTAAGCTACTTAGGGGAGTAAGGTGTGTGCTAGACAGTGTTACCAGTAGGAGTAAGGTGTGTGCTAGACAGTGTTACCAGTAGGAGTAAGGTGTGTGCTAGACAGTGTTACCAGTAGGAGTAAGGTGTGTGCTAGACAGTGTTACCAGTAGGAGTAAGGTGTGTGCTAGACAGTGTTACCAGTAGGAGTAAGGTGTGTGCTAGACAGTGTTACCAGTAGGAGTAAGGTGTGTGCTAGACAGTGTTACCAGTAGGAGTAAGGTGTGTGCTAGACAGTGTTACCAGTAGGAGTAAGGTGTGTGTTAGACAGTGTTACCAGTAGGAGTAAGGTGTGTGCTAGACAGTGTTACCAGTAGGAGTAAGGTGTGTGGTAGACAGTGTTACCAGTAGGAGTAAGGTGTGTGCTAGACAGTGTTACCAGTAGGAGTAAGGTGTGTGTTATATAGTATTACCAATAAGACTGGGGATGTGTTAACATTTTAAAACATTAGAATATTACCATAGGTAAGTTTTTGCATCAGGTTAGGTTAGGTTATGATTACATTAATATATCATCACATAAGTCTAACTGTAGATGGTCTTTGTTCCAAGACAATATTAACACCTGTGTTGTGACCACCAGACCTGTGAGGGACTGTGAGGATGTGTACAAGGCGGGAGGGAAGGAGAGCGGAGTCCACACCATCTATCCCAAGAGGTAAGTTACTTGTTACATTACCTTGTGTTAGTAGGTGTGGTAGTGTTGCATTACCTTGTTGTGTTAGTAGTTGTGGTAGTGTTACTTGTTACATTACCTTGTGTTAGTAGGTGTGGTAGTGTTACTTGTTACATTACCTTGTGTTGGTAGTTGTGGTAGTGTTACTTGTTACATTACCTTGTGTTAGTAGGTGTGGTAGTGTTACTTGTTACATTACCTTGTGTTAGTAGTTGTGGTAGTGTTACTTGTTACATTACCTTGTGTTAGTAGGTGTGGTAGTGTTACTTGTTACATTACCTTGTGTTAGTAGTTGTGGTAGTGTTACTTGTTACATTACCTTGTGTTAGTAGGTGTGGTAGTGTTAAACAATTTTGTGTTGGTAGCGTCAGGTAGCCTTTGTTGTGTTAGTAGTCAGGCAGCCTTGTTATGTTAGTAGTCAGGCAGCTTTGTTGTGTTAGTAGTTGTAGTAGCCTTTGTTGTGTTAGTAGTTGTGGGTAGCCTTGTTGTGTTAGTAGTTGTGGCAGCCTTTGTTGTGTTGGTAGTTGTGGTAGCCTTGTTGTGTTAGTAGTTGTGGTAGCCTTGTTATGTTAGTAGTTGTGGTAGCCTTGTTGTGTTAGTAGTTGTAGTAGCCTTGTTGTGTTAGTAGTTGTGGTAGCCTTGTTGTGTTAGTAGTTGTGGTAGCCTTGTTGTATTAGTAGTTGTGGTAGCCTTGTTGTGTTAGTAGATGTGGTAGCCTTGTTGTGTTAGTAGTTGTGGTAGCCTTGTTGTGTTAGTAGTTGTGGTAGCCTTGTTGTGTTAGTAGTTGTGCAGCCTTGTTGTGTTAGTAGCTGTGGTAGCCTTTGCTGTGTTAGTAGTCAGGTAGCCTTGTTGTGTTAGTAGTTGTGGTAGCCTTACAGTTAGTAGCTGTGGTAGCCTTGTTGTGTTAGTAGTTGTGGTAGCCTTGTTGTGTTATTAGTTGCGGTAGCCTTGTTGTGTTAGTAGTTGTGGTAGCCTTGTTGTGTTAGTAGTTGTGGTAGCCTTGTTGTATTAGTAGTTGTGGTAGCCTTGTTGTGTTAGTAGTTGTGGTAGCCTTGTTGTGTTAGTAGTTGTGGTAGCCTTGTTGTGTTAGTAGTTGTGGTAGCCTTGTTGTGTTGGTAGTTGTGGTAGCCTTGTTGTGTTAGTAGTTGTGGTAGCCTTGTTGTGTTAGTAGATGTGGTAGCCTTGTTGTGTTAGTAGTTGTGGTAGCCTTGTTGTGTTAGTAGTTGTGGTAGCCTTACAGTTAGTAGTTGTGGTAGCCTTGTTGTGTTAGTAAGTAGTCAGGCAGCTCAATGTGTTAGTAGTTGTGGCATTTTGTTGGGTGTTAGTAGTTGTGTAGCCTTGTTGTTAGTAGTTGTGGGTAGCCTTGTTGTGTTAGTAGTTGCAGTAGCCTTGTTGTGTTAGTAGTTGTGGTAGCCCTTGTTGTGTTAGTAGTTGTGGCAGCCTTGTTGTGTTAGTAGTTGTGGCAGCCTTGTTGTGTTAGTAGTTGTGGTAGCCTTGTTGTGTTAGTAGTTGTGGTAGCCTTGTTGTGTTAGTAGTTGTGGTAGCCTTGTTGTGTTAGTAGTTGTGGTAGCCTTGTTGTGTTAGTAGTTGTGGTAGCCTTGTTGTGTTAGTAGTTGTGGTAGCCATGTTGTGTTAGAGGTAGAGTTAGTGAACTTGGCCTCATAATTAAGTTTTCATGTTGCTCTTGGTAAAATAAGCAGTGATCCCTAACACCTGGTGGTAGTGAGTGACTTAACTATTCTGTTCATCAGAAAGACAACTTACTTACCAAGTCAAAGTTTATATTCTGATTATATTACACACAACTCCAGTTCTTCCTTACTTGAATCAACAATACAAATGTTACTTTAACAATATTGTTTTATCGGCCTGTTAGCCGCTTGGGCAGTCGGTCACGTCGCTGTTGGCAAGTTCTGACTGCCTGTTATACACTGTTGGCAAGTACTGGGCACAAAATGTATCTGTACCTGCCCTAGTGTTGGTTAAGTCTGGTCTTGAAAGAGTTCACACAACACTCTCTGGCAGGTTGTTCCAACAGTTCACACAACACTCTCTGGCAGGTTGTTCCAACAGTTCACACAACACTCTCTGGCAGGTTGTTCCAACAGTTCACACAACACTCTCTGGCAGGTTGTTCCAACAGTTCACACAACACTCTCTGGCAGGTTGTTCCAACAGTTCACA